>NW_020960912.1:5625-7340 GCF_003031625.1 Empidonax traillii | reverse complement strand
GCATCTTCTTCTGGCATTGAGAGGGATGAATAGCAGAGTTGTTCCCCATCAAGTATTATCCTAACAGTTACTGTGAATTTCAGGGTGGTTATCTCCTCACCCCGCCCCCTCTCTCACTTCATATCAGTATAACAAACACACTGTTCTTATTGCTGAACCTGCAGTTCTCAAACTACAAATTCAGAGTACATTTTTTTTTTAACTGGATATGTATTAGTTTATAAAAATTTGTGTCCCTTTTTCAATTATTGAATTTTATTTTCTTCTGCCTTAATATGTGTAATTGTTTCCAATGAAGATTTTTATGAATAGAAACATGCTTCATTTGACAAGACCATCTTTGAATCCTTTTTAGACTGGGAGAAAAAGTATTCTTGAGCTTGAATTCTTGAATAAATTCTCCAATTCATATATACAGGATAACACTCAGTGACATTACTCTTCCTGCTTGAAAGTGTGTGGACTATTAGAGCCTTATCTCACTGCAGACAACAAATACTTTGTAGACCAGAGTAAGTCCTTGCAATAACTGTGCAGCACTCATGCTTTTGCATTATAGTGTTTTCTCTACCACCTCTTGTTGAACAAGGCTGAATAAGGTTATAGAAGTTGTTGTATGTGTTGAGTTAATGAGCTCAGTGAGAGGCAAAATGGATAGGCTGAAGAGATCAGAATCAATCCTTGGCTAATAATTTATTGATTAAGTGCATCTTGCAAACCTATCAGAACTTAACCAAATATCTTGATTTAAACATTGTAAAACTGTTGTCTTTTTTTTTCTTAGTTCAGTAAAAGATCCAGATGTCTGCTTTGGCAAACTGAAAAAAATTCAGGCACACTTTTAAGGTTGAAGTGCTGTCTTGAGGGTGATATGTTCTGTATTTTGTCATGCCATGCTCTGCCCTGGCAGAAATACAAAACAACTATTAGTTTGTGGGGAACAAACTTTTTTTTTTTTCGAAAAAGTTTCTTTTTCAAAAGACAAATACATCACTTTGGAAATAATATACAATGTAACATGAGTTTAGAGGTACTGAAGGGCAAATCCAGAGTCGCTTGTACTTGATATCTTTTTTTATCTTTAAATAAAAAGATTATTTTGGGGGGATGTGTTAGTGGGATAACTACTGGAAACACTCACTGAAGCTGTATATATTAGCCTCTAAATGAGAACCTTATGTTCTCATTTACTCTTAAAGGTGTATCTCAGAGGAAAACGGGGAAGCTTTGCTACAATTATATATCATATAGGCCAAACATTCTGCTTTCTGTTGTCTGCTGACAAAATATTTTAGGAATTTTGAGTAGTCAGCTTTGATTCATTCAATATATTGTGCTTGTAAACTTCGGGGATTACTGTATTTCAAAAGGATAATAGGTATGGTGTTGTGTTAATCAGGAACTACTCCTTTTAACCTTTATTAAAACAGTGCTGTAGCTCTTATTTTGCTTGAGATGTCAGTGCTACTTGCTATTCTCTTGTCTGGGCACCTACAGCAATGCACTGTTATCATTTCCCAAGAAAATGGAAAAGGGTAAGAGTTCTTGCAAAGATGTAGAAGACGCCAGCTGCTTGTGATCTTGGGTAGAAGTCTAAAAAAATCTATAAGGTCCAAATGTCCAGAGACATTTAATTTGTTCTATTTTAAAGCACACAATACATTTAAAATTTTTTTTTTTTTTTTTTTTTTTTTTTTTTTTTTTTTTTTTTTTTT
>NW_020960912.1:0-3393 GCF_003031625.1 Empidonax traillii | reverse complement strand
TCTTGACTTATAATAGTGGCTGTTAAAGTAAGAGGTGAGACTACCCTACTGGTGATTCTTCCTCCCCCCTTCTCTTTGTGGGGAACATAGAAACAAAACCGTTCCTAAATCTTCAGGATTACTTTTCTTAAAAAAAAGAGTTCTCTTAGACAAGATTTTGCAACAATTTAAATCGAATTAATAGCAAACATGCTGAATGTTTGCCTTTAGGTATTTTTTAAAAGAATTTCAGTAGACTGTTTAGAACCAGGGGGGAAGTAAATCTCTAAACCTTTTCGGCTGAAATTGGTTCTCATTATTTTCTCCACCTCTTAAGCCAACATGTGTGTGCATAAAGGAGGAAGTAGTATTTGCGTTTTTAGTAATTCTCTGTAGTGATGGAGTTCATGAAGTGACTTGAATTTCAGTGAGTTGTCCAACACTCAGCCACTTCAACCTTGTTTTAAATCTGAATTAATGATGGAAAAAGGGATTGCATGCTTGCTGCTGTGTGGTAGTTTTCTCTGTGCCCTATCACAGTGTGTCTTATCGTTAATGATGATCTGCTGAATTTGCTTCCCCTGGGGAAGAAATAGTCATCTTGACACTCTGGTCACCACTGTTTCCTGGTATGTTTGTGAGTCAATATGTTTGCTTATTTTTAGAGAAGTGGAAGGAAACAGGGGAGGCCAAGGAAGTTGACGGATACCGAGGGGAAAATGGTTTGCAGCAAGAGCTTCGTTTTTCCTACAGCGAGTGGCAGTGGGTTAGCCTTCCTTCCCCCTTGTGCAGGTTTCTGTGTCAGGAATCAGATCACCTTCTTTTGGACTGCTGTAGACAAGGGATATTATTTGGAAGCACAATGATGATTGAGCAGGACTGTGTGTGAGTGGAAATGGGAAAAGACTGTGTTGGGTTAAACAACCTTGGGTCTAGCCAGGCCCTTTATCTATGGTTACTGAAAACTGGTGTGTCTGTGTGCATATCTCAAAGCATATCTACTGTATATTGCCGATCAAGCAGCATATATGAGCTGCAATCCTTAAATTAAGGCAAAAAAATAATTATACATTTTGCAATAAATATTGATAAATGGTAGGATTTGGGAAATTACATTCTGTTTCTGGAGGTGCTTAAAAATCATAGTCTCTTATTGCTTTTATATCTCATGAACTTTAGGTTAGCATGATATAACTGAAAGTGAGTGTGTGGTCAACCTGTTCATTTACAAATATAGTTTAGCATTTTCTGAATAGAGAATCATTTTAACAGGGTGAACAAGCTGAGTGAGAGATTAGTGTTCAGTGAAGATGAAGGCTGTGAAACCCCTACTGTCCCTCTGCCAGCCCTGTCAATGCTGTTGTTTGATCTGCTGTTACAGAACTCTGTTTAGAAAGCATTTACATCATACAGACTTGCTCTTATGTAATAAGCATGCCCAAAGTAGAAGTGTATGTAATAGCGACAGTTTAAGATGGAATATGTAAACCTAGATACTTGAAGTCATGTGGAAAATCTTCCACCAAATTTATGTGATTCTGTCACCATCTGAATGTAGAATAGATTCCTATATATTAAGGCCTCTCTTAAAGATCTTATTGGACTTCTTGCTCTTGGTTTGCCTTTGGTCATTTACAAGTTGAGCTAGGTATTAAAATTGATGGAGAGAAGTGAAAGAGTAACTTGAGGGTCATGAAATGCAGCTAATTTCAAACCATGTGATTTAGTTTAAATTGAAACTTAACCGCATTTAAATAGATGGGCTGCCAATTTATTTTCCCAAACAGACATACCAGCCTTCTGCTAGTTATTGTCTGTATTAAAGCCTTCTAGATGCTTGAGTTTGACAGCTTGCACGTGACCTGCATAGTGCAACATTGCTTGGTTACAGCTTTTCTGTAGCTCTGTAAAGTATTCTGTGCATGTTCGGTAACTTGGAATTTGGCTTCTATAGGATTAATGATCATAGATAAAATCCAGGCCTGCACATGATTTGCTTTCTCTGCTGCTTTGTGTGAGGTGGCAGTTGTTTGTGAAAGGGTACAGCGTATGGATGGTGCAGGGAATGGCTGAGAATAGGCCAGGGGGTTATTGTGCACCCACACCTCCTTTCCCTGGCATGGAAGCATCTGCAAGGCCTTTGGGAAGTCCAGGTTGCAAGTTGGTACTACAGCAGCAGAAGAAGCTGTTAAAGCCTTGTGGGGTGTTTTTTTCTGGGTGGTTAGGAACTGTGTGTATATCCCCCTTCTCAGATCAGGTCTGGTTTGGTCACCTGGTGAGACCATGGAGCCTCTGCAACTGTACCAGCATTTCTGCATGAATGTTTGTTGGCATGGCTTCAGCGCTTGCAGCCTTAGACCAGGGTGTCTTCCCAAAAACAGTTTAAAAATTTGCACGTGTCCAGCGTGCTCATCCTCAGTAGAGCTTGCACACTCACTGAGAAAGAAATGTGAAGCAAAATGCTATCCTAGAAACGCTATCCGAGAAACTTGCTATGGGGAAAAGAGAGGTTCATCACCCAGAAAAACAGTTTTCTTAAGAGCCAAGAGGCTTAGATTTCAAGTTTATCCTTGTTTCAGGGACCCATCCTCCCCAAAGTTTAATCTCTTACTGTATGAAGACAAATAGGAGGGCACTTTCAGAACAAAGCTGACTCACTAAATGAAGCAATATGCTATTTCAATTTGTTAGCATAGAGAAAAAAATTATTTTCTTTTCTTGTACCTAATTTTCTCTCAAGAACACTTGCCTATTGCACTTTGGCAGTTCCTGTGCCTTCCAGTCGATTTTTGGATTAAACAATATACATTCAGATATATTAAAAACCAGAATGGAAAATAATTCTGATGCCTGCTAGCTTAATATTTGAGTTTGCTAAAACAGTGAAAAATATCTGTGCTGCCTCTGTGTTATACACTGTACGCTTTCAGTATTTTCTAATAGACTTGAAGCTATGGTTACCTTTTAAAATAATTTTGAGTGGCTAGTAAACGTATCTGAAAATGCCAAAGTTCATCTGTACCCTGTTGGCTATGTTTTTTTATGGGGTTTATTTTGGTTGGTTGTTTTTTTGGTGTTGTTGTAGTTGTTTTTGTTGTTCTGTAGTGTTTTTTGTTTTTGTAATGGAGCATTTTAAAGCAGACTTGGACTAAATAAACAGTCCTAATTTTATACAGACTAAAAACCTCCAAGTCCTATCGCCTTCCCCTTTCTCCCTCCCTTTGTCCACATTGGTAGTTATGGCTTTACGCTCTCCCTTGTGACAAAGGTTATCTTTTAATACTTTGTACTCTTTCCCTGTATTTCCTCCATTGCCTTCAGACTTTTGCATTTTTTTTCTGTCCAGTACTACTTTCTCAAATTTCCTGTTTTCTCGTATATTCCTATACTATTGTCAAAGTGGCAACTTCTAAT
>NW_020960911.1:0-7344 GCF_003031625.1 Empidonax traillii | reverse complement strand
TGTTTTTATGTGCAAGTACAGTATAAAATTTCACGTGGAAGGCTTACATCAAAATTTATACTTAGACCTGTATTCTCCAAAGATATTAATTTCCTCCTGCATGCAGGCTTTTTGAACTCAGACCCCTTCCATTGCGTTGAGAGACTAAATTGGTCTCGTAATTTATGTGGATTTTCTTCCTTCCCTCTGTCCCCCATCAAAACTGGGAAGTGCTATAGGAGAATCAGGGGGATGCCACCTAGAAAAGGCCAAGTGGAACACGAAGGAGAAATTAATGAAAAATTCAACATTTCTGCTGCTTCATCTGCCCAGTTCAAGTCTGTTTGAAATCTCCAGCCTTCATATTAGCCTCTACCTCATTTATGCACTTTGATTCACTGCCTTCTAGCTTGAACTGGTAACACACCCATCAACAACATTTGTGCTGCTTATGTATCGAACTTGCTGGTTCCAGCACACTCCCTAATCACTGGAGCAATTTCTGACTTACTTGGATACTCTGCCAGGAAAAAAATGATTGAATTCATGCACCTAGGCATGAATATTCAGGTTAATTCCATCTTAAAAATCTCAACTAACCAGTCCCATAATAATAGAGGATTTCTTTTCTTGAGGCATGTGCTGTAGAATCTCCAAATTTATAGGTATATCAGTCATGAATTCATCAAGAAACTTCACCTTGCAGCTCTGTTGCCAAGTGGTGGCTCACTCTGTTACTTAGTCTCTTTGTCTGTCTTTTTTGCATGTTTGTAGCTACACTAATTCTTTGAAACTTAACATATTCTAAAAAGCTTAAAGAAATTCATGTAATTCTCAGATTTGATGATGGGCGGTTATTGCATAATTTTGAGTAGCAACAAATGCTGCCAGAACATACTTAGGATTTATGATGTCCTTGTCTACCAAATCCATCAACAAAATGGGATATTGTGTAAAAAAGACAGTTTAATCTACCTCTGATTCAAGTAAAATAGTATCGTGAAGTATAAGATCTTTTTTTAAAAAATAAGGAGGGGTTGTAAGTCAAATTCTCTGAAAACTAATTACTGCTGTTGACGGATAGGCAAGTTACTCTTGTTTTTTCCCAGACTGCACCTCAGAGAACAGCACAGAAGAGTTAATGAATGGGATTGCTCAGCATAACCAAGTTAGATTTCATCTCTAGGATACAATGCCAGTGACAGTGTTGCTTATTGTAACATGTGAGGAACACACTAATGCTTTATTTCACCCTGGAAAGCCAAACTGACGTGCTAGTGCACTTGTAGTTCACCTTTAATTGAATAAGAATGTCTTGTCTCCAAATTAGGATGTGTAAGAGCTGTTATTAAGGTTTAATAAATTCTGGTGAATGAAGAAGTTGAACTAGTGTATTTCAGATTTACAGTTCTTTTTCCAGACTGCTTCATAAACCCCACAATCAGAGTAAACTGAAAAGCAGAACCTGACAATTCATGTGCTTGTTTTCTTGAATTTCAGTTTGTTAGTAGATTTTCTTGATTAAAAAAAAAAAAAAAAGTCCAAATCCCAAACCTTCATGTTTATTTATTTAACTCCAACAAGTCTAGACTCCACCTGTAGATGTCTTGTGGATAAAACCCCTACAGAATAATTTCCTACTCCCCTCTTTAAACATTCCAGTTTCAGCTTCCTAAGGAACAGTAAATAGTAAATGGAATTTTTTTTCCTTGAGGTCTAGTCCTTTCCCTACTAGAGGTGAGATAAACAAGCTGAGCCTTAGTGTGTGTGTTCCTGTGTGTCCACGGGCAGCTTGGAGGGACTCCGGGCACGGCACCTTCACTATTACTGCACTGTGGGGTTCGTGTGCTCGGAGTGTCAGGTGTGGAGTTGTCCTTTACAGCCTGTTGTAGGGTCTGTGGCTGACTTGAACCCTGGGAATACAGTGCTTTTGAATTTGTCCTAACATTGTCAATGCAGTTGTATTTAGAACTGGAATGACCTGATTTGGGTTTTTCATATCTGATCCATTTAAGAATTTATCCTAGGACGTCTTCTGTTCCAGAGGGTGGTAACCAATTGAGTAAGTCAGATTCTTCATCCTGGGTTAAGGGACTTTTTCCAGCATGTAACCAAAATTAACTTTTAAAAAACCCAACCAAACCCATAAAATATCTCTCATGCTTGCATAAAGTGAAATTGTAGCTTTAACAAGTCGAAGGCAATGTTTTTACTATTTATGTGTAATTTTGTCTCCCTTGTAAATAAATAAAGATCCTAAGTGTTGTCCGGCTGTTGGGGAAGAAGTTGTTGTTGCAGAGTAGTTCAAAGGGTTAAATTGCATTGTTCTGTTCATTGCCAACTCGCTTCAGGAATCTCCTCCCTCACTGTTCAGTCTACATGGAAATAACTGGATCCTGGCCAAAATGGGGCCACTTTGCCTGTGCACTGCTGCATTCAGTTGATCCTTTATTTGTCACGATACCGATATTTTAGATGTGAATACTTAATGTTTCTGAAATTTCTTGCATTTTTAAAGTATCAGGGAAGTATCTATGTTCCTGTTGAAAAATTAGGTTTAATTTCTTCTAGCATTTGTAGGAGCTTTTGTTAGTCACAGCACTTTTTGAAAGCTTCAGCAGTGGTAAGCATTCAAGTTATTTTACATTTTAAACATACTTTTCCAGGTTTTTTATCTGGGATAGAATTGGGATTATGTGTGGGATCTGTTTTTTCCCCAGACACTGATCTTTTTGAAAAACCCAACAAACATAAAATTAGCTCTTCACGTATAATTTTAAAATGTCCAACATCCTTTATTCAAAAGAAGGGGAGTGCTGGATAGGTAATACCATCGGAAAATATTACAAAATATTACAAAACCTTAGGGGTGAAGTGAGACAACGTTACTGTGATGCTATTGCATAGTGGAGGGGCCATGTTCATTCTGCCTGTTTTGCTGGCCTTGAGGTCAAAAGAAAATCTCGAGGGAAGAAGAAAGGTTTGCTTTCCTCCTGTCACTGCACCTACAGCAGCATGTGTGAGATTTTCACTGGAGACAACCTGCAGCTCACACGGGGTCCTGCCTTCAGAGGAGCTCAGGAGTTTTCTGCCTCCTGGTGAAGCTGCTCATGAACTCCACAGCTCTCCTGTGGTGCCGCAGCCTCCCCAGTGCCTGGGAGAGCCTGTGCTGGGTGCTGTGCCTGTTGATCTGCTGTGTCAGGAGCACCCTCAGGTTTACAGTGGACGTGGTAAAACCTTGTCCTCGGTCACGGGTCCTGACCTGGTTCTCATTCGTGTCTAAAGCCACTGGTGCAGCCACCACATCTTCCTCAAGTTGCTGTTCTGTGAAGCAGCAGTAGGCTCCTCTCTGGTAAGTGCAGGTGGCTTTCCTTCTGGGGACTGTCTGGAGTACTCTTAAAGAATTTGGACACTTTTATGGCTTTAAGTGTGTTGTTTCCTAGGAAAATCTGATTTCAAATGCACGTATATGGAAATTATGGACATTTTCTTACCTGATTAATTACACTGGCAAGGTAAACATCTAATTTTGCTTCAGTACCCTGGTGGCTCTTTGTTTGAGAAACTGATGTGTGCATTTGTGTTTTTTCGCAAATCCAGTCTTGGAATTAAAAGTCTGGCAGCTTTTATAACTTCATTTTGAGGCCAGTGTTCATTTTTGGGTCAGACATGCTGATCAGTTTGTCTCAAGCTTTCTAAATACTTGTTGGATAAAGCTGGGGCCCTGCCCTTGGAAAGCTGGTGATCTGATTTGACCTGTGTTCAAAAATCCCAGGGCACTGGCTTATTAGCATGTTTGGTGTGAGGCTTGGGAAGTGCATGTGGGTTCACAGAAACCTAAAAATAAGCAGTATTTGGGTTAAACCTCTTTATTTGTATGGACTAGTGACCCTGATGGCAAAACTAAGTGTTCATTCATTTTCTGGTGCTGCTGCCACCATCCATGAATATTAATAGTGGGAAAATATTTGAATTTTACATCGGCCTCAGATTCTTTCTGCACAGTTAGAGGAATGAAAGGGAAAATTAGTCACTTGACTCATTCTCGTGCAGTTTTGTGTAGCACAAGTAGCCGAATCTCTGTGGCATGGGGGTGAAATTCAATGTCACAGTAAAACAGGCTGGAAAAACACTTGGCACCAATGTTTTCTGTTCAACAAATTGTCAATAAGGCATAGAGTGACTGCTTCTCTAGTGCAACCCTTTTTATTCCACGGGCTGTTAAACTTAACTTGAAAAAAAATATTAACCTGAGCAAGTTGGTTTCCATGGAGTAAATTCCTGAATGCAGCAAAGAAGCCACTGAGACAGGCTGAGGGATTTGGGAACTTCAGTGGTTGTTGTAACTGAAATTAGGGATGCCTGAATCATTCAGGAGTTTGCACTTCGTGCTGCCAAAGATCATTAAAAAGTAGTTAGAGATCCTACCTGATCCTGTCTCTTCTGACAGGAAATTTGTCCTGATTGCAGGTCTGATCACTTTGACCTGAGCGTAGGAGAAGGATTAAGGAGGATTTTTGGTTCTGTCTCTGAGTCTGTCATTCAGTCTTCAGCTGTCACCAACCTACCAGCAGAGAAAGGTGTTTAAAAAAAAAAAAAAAAAAAAGGTGCTGGAAGACTAGAAGTGCTCTGGAAGCTGCAAATAACATAAGCATTTTATACATGTGGAACTTATTTTTCACCCAGTCTAAGAAGGAAGGGCAGGTTCATAGATTTGAGAGGCAGACAGGCCTCTGATCTCAGTGCAGACAGGCAGTACAAAGTATTCTGAAAGTTGGGTTAGAACTTGTGTTTTGTGAAGATTTTCAAAGCGAAGTTGTGGACTCAGGATTGCACGTCCATGGTTAGGAAACTTCCAGCTCTGTTCAAGGGCAAATGTGCCTGTTATTCACTCCCAAGTGTTAAGTGTCTCCATACTTTGGTCAGCAGGACTGAAGGGCCCTGCCACCTCTATGACTGGTTAATCTTTCTGGTTCACTGAATATATCAAACTGCTGATCCCTACAAATTAGTCTTCTAGCCGTTTTTGTAGCCCTTCCTTGAACTCTGATATTTCATGTCTGTGTGCTCATGAAAACCAGAAATAATATTCTAGTAGTCGTTTTTTTCAAAGTCAAAGAAGGTAATTTTTCTACTTGTGTGTTTGTTTTGTCTTTTTTTTTTTTTTTTTTTTAATTTACTTTACTATTACAGCAGACCACTTGGCCACAGCATAACCTTTATTGTTCCTACATAGTGATCTATGACAGCTTCTTAATTCGCTTCTGATTTTGCCATTTCAGCACTGAGTAGTTCTGGCTTAAATTTCATCTTCATTTGTACTCCTTTGCATTAGCTGTGTTAAAATGAGTTTTGTAATATGACACTGTTATTAAGTTAAAACCCTGAGAATTAAGTGAGAAGCTTATTTGAATTGGGAGTCAGATTTCCGAAATAAAATTGCAGGCTAATCAGCTTCAGTGGTACATGGCAGTGTAATGAGGAGGACTCATTTGGGGGATTCTTTAAGTTGAGCTTGAACATGCAGATTTTAACTCACTGTTAGAGTGACTTTATAAAATAAATTTATCTGAAAACCCTGATACTGTTCTGAACCATAACACTGAAGGCCATGTTTTTGACTGAACTGTAAAGAATTAATTCTGGGGCTCACAGACACTGAAGTGCAGTGGAAAGGAAAAGTGTCTGCACTGCTGTTACCACCTGTGACCATCTTCTGGTGGAAACGGTGGAAAAATATGTGATAGCTTGCAGAATTCACACTTGCCCACTGTACTTGGAGAAATGCAAAAGACACTGGAAATCCTCTCTTGTCATTTGCGTGCAAATTTTCTGATGTATCTGTGAAGCTTTTAGGGTTTCAGCAGAAAAGCTCAAGGTGTCTGTGGTTTAAGATACTTATGCAGAAAGTTTCTTTCTGTTACATGAACAGTGTAACATTTTGTGTTACAGTTTGTTATCACTTTCCCCAACCTTTCATGATTTATGTACTGAACGCCTCCAGAAGCGCTGTATGAGAAGTGTATGGAACAAGTACATTAAGTTACTGAGTCAAAGAAGTGAAAGCAGAGTAATTTCAGTGTTGAAACTGTTAGTCTTTCTCAAATTCTTGGGAGTCTAGAAGTGTTTGTTCTGTTGTTTGTCGTGTAAACTGCTTTGGAGGAAAATCGGAGAAGGAAAGGATCTGAAGAGGAAAAGGGAATTTAAAAGGCTTGGACTGGGAAGAAACCAGGGATTGGGTCAATAGGAGACATGAATTAGCAGTTTCGGGAGGTTTTTTTTAGTCTCTTATTTTAAATGTTAATTTTAATACTATTCCTGGTCCCACTTTTTTTAGATTGGGATGCCTTACCATTTCTAATTAGCTTGGAATGAGCTGTTTATTGGATATTTGATCTTTCCAACATAAATTAATAACTCATGTTAGAGAGGGTTAAACATGACAATGGTACCGGTGGTGAGCGTGGGCTGCAGCTGGACCTTGAGGTGAGGGGAGGAATAGCACAGCGTGCTGGCCTGTTCCTCCCTGTGCGTCATCCTCAGCTTCCTGCAGAGTCCAGACTCTGGGATACAATGCTTTTCCAGGTCAGGGAGGAGAGGTGAATGATTACTGCTTCTAAAAGTTTGAAACTCTTGGCCTTTTAAATCCTTTATTACAAGGAGGGAAGTAACCTCTCTGTATCTTAACTTCTAATGTAGTGTTAATGCTGGCTTCTCTTCTGTTTTCAAGGACTGAATTATGTATTCTGGGCCATAGATATTGAAACTTTGGCAGAATTTAGACAGATATATTTAACAATATCCCAGCTGAATCTGCCCACTTAAATTCTGGCATAAATTTTAGGTGGGCTTATGCTGTGTTAGATCATACAACATAGAACAGCCCAGGTTAAAAGGGTTCTTGAGATGTCATCTGAGCCAGCCTGTTGTGGGAAAGGGAGCCTAGTTGGGATTACTCAACACCCTGCCCAACTGTGTCCTGAAAACCTCCCATTGATGGGAATTCCACCATTTTCCTGGGGAGGTTGTTCCAGTGATTGATTGTTCTCAGTGTAAAAGAGTTCTTTCCTATATCAAGATGAAATCTCTCCTGGTGCAATTAACAGTTGTTGCCCCTTGTCCTCTCCATGTGGCTCCTTGTGAGGAGAAAGCCTCCATCCTCTTTGCATCCTCTTTGCAGCCACCCTTTAAATACTGGAGAAGTGTGATGAGGCCTCCCCCCAAGCATTTTCTACTCCAAGGAGAAAGGACTTAACTCCTTTAGCCTTTCCTTGTAGGGCAGGTTCTACAGTCTTTGGTCATCTTCATGGATCTCATTTTGACCCTTTCCAGTCAGTCTGTGTCATTTCTTGAGCTGTGGAGACC
>NW_020960910.1:0-7345 GCF_003031625.1 Empidonax traillii | reverse complement strand
CATTTGATATAGTAGCTGGTACTTTATATCTTCTAAAGAAATTTATTCTCCTGAACTGTCCCACTGCTTAGACTTTGTTGGCACAAGCTTTCTTCTACTAGTAATTTTTCCCTGAAAAGGAAATCTTTGTATTCCCTAATCCCAGGATCTTTAATCAGCTCTTTAATTCACTTTTGGCTATAAATCACAATTTATAGGGTTTGTTTCTTAAAAGCACTCTTTTGGCCACTTCTGCAGTGCACAAATTCAATATTATGTTAAAGATTACCTGGTGAACTGATATTTTTACCCAGGTAAGTCAAGGATGTGTGTATAACTGTGGATCACAGTAAAACTGCATTAGACTGATAGTAGCCAAGCTAATTAACCCCACCTGAAGGCAGCACTAATTATATGATTCCCAGCAGTGTGCTGAACTATATTGCTTACTTATGCTTTCTGCAGTTCCTGAGCAGCTTAGATCCAGCTCAAGTCTTTTGTCCAGCAGTGTAAGTACATCCTGAGGCAAAACGTACAGAGTACGGCCAGAGCTGCTTCATAACCAGCCTCTACCACTGTCAAGCAACCAGCTATTTCAACATATGGCAACTAATCAGATAAACAGAGATTTAGAAATCCGCCTTTAGGCAGCGTTCCTTTCCTAAAAATGGTCTACTCTGCAGTAGTAATTTTCAAATATTCTCTTAGATTTGTATAAAACCCAAGAAAATAAATTTCACTTAAAGATGAAGGACAATGTAATCCTCATCAATGGAACCATTTTGTCCGTATACTTCCCTTAGACATATTAAACAAATATGTTGATATTCACCTAAATGAGGGCCTTTTACATGATCAAATGAAGATCAAACCATTTATGTACTCTTGAGTGGTAATTTGTTGTACCTTTTTTTAGTTACTTTTGCATGTTGTGGCATGCTGTTCACTGATGTCTGTTACCTGAAAATTAAAAAACAAACAAAGAAAAAAAACCAATCTGTGCCGCAGAGTTGTTTGGATAAAAGCCATTTTGCTAAGTCTTGGAAGGTTCCCCTGGTTTGTATTCAACCAGATTAATGTAGACTTTTAAGATCACCTTTTATACAAGAGATATGCAATTTGAGAAGAGTAATGGCACTGCACTCTAGAAATAGAGATATACCAATTTTATAAAGTACTTCCCATATTGTATTAATAAGCTGATAGATTGAGCCTGATATCTGGCATTACAAATGTTTTGAATACTTTCTGACTTCAGATCAAAAGTCTAATGACAACATGTCCTGACCTAAACATCAAGTAAATAGGTCTAATATAAAAACAGATATGTTAATTCCACTGAGTGCTTGCTTTTGGTTGAATCTCTAAATGCAATTAAATTATTGGAATGAAAATCCAGATCTTCATTGCATTGCACTACTGCTTTTTTTTTTTTTTTTGAGATTATTTTCTTTGCATAAAAGAATGAAACTTTTCAAAGTAAAAGTTAACATTAGGGTTAAAACAAACACCAAATTTAAAATTGGAAGCTCAACAAATCACAATGCCAGAAAAGATGGAAAAAATGAATGGGTATTGACAGGTTTACAATTTTAACAGAATAATGCCACTAAATCTTTTAATGAATTATCTTTTAAAAATAGTAAAAGAGATAATTGGATAAAATAGAATTAAATAAAACTTACAGGCTTCAGATATTTATGTCTGTTACTACGAGAGACTGCTTTGTTAAAAAATGCATTTAGCACATTCCATGTCTTTAAAATTATTTTGAAAAACATTACTTCAATAAGTAGTACATGAACAATGTATTGAAAAGAGATAATAAAAGGGACATATTTGCTTAAAGTTTAAATTAAACTAGTTGTGCAATTCTTTCATTTAGAGGACATCTTTCATACCAATATTTTTCAAAGAGACAGCCTGGGAGATAAAAAAAGGTTGAAGACAGAAAGGAGTTTCAGGTATTAGTCACTCTTGTGACTGACTAGTGAAATTTCAATGTTAGAATTCTGATTTAGAAGATTTGATTCAGAAAATCAACTGTGTATTTTACTTTAATAGCATTTCAGGAAGCATAATGTAATTTCCATTGCTTAATAAAGGATCTTAAACTCTCAGTAACATGTAGTACTTCTATATGTTCCTAGATTTTGATCAAGATGGTTTTAATGTTGTCAATCTAATTATTTTGGCCAAAAAAGCCAAATGCAATTAAGAACTAATGCGTGCTCTGCTTTTGTGATCTTTGCAAGTACAATCACAGCTACATTTTGAAAAATGGCCTCCAAAGACTGTTAAAATTGGTACAAAAAGACATAAAATCTTATGTATTATGGATGTTTTTGAGAAATAATAGCTGTATTTACTCATGGATACACTTCTCATTTTCTGACAATTTTCTTGACAGTATAATCTGATTGATTCTGAGTGAGGTTGCTTGAAAATGTTCCAGTGAAAAACTTTCAGGAAAATGTGTTAGGTCTGGGGCCTAAATGTTCTGTTTAAATCATCCAATAAATTGGGTTTATTTGAAGGGTCATTTGGTTTTGATAGCATGTGAAGAGAAGAAGCTTTCATGGCGTTTAAAGAATCATAACTGTGTTTTGGTTTTTAGCAGGTCTTTAGCAAAAAATATTCCACTGCAAAAAATATTCTCTTCACTGAAAAAGATATTGCAGTTTCATTTCTGCTAAAGCAGCCAGGAGGACATGTTTCAGTGGAGACATTAGGATTCAAGATTTCAGAAGCTCCAGATTTTGCTCCAGCCTAACTTCTGGAAGGAGGGCAAGGGGAGGGGAAGCCAAATCTGAAAAATATGCAAATTTAAAGCTTTCAAAAAAATCTTTCCTTTGGCCCAACTTTTACAAAAAGCAATATTCTTTCCTTTTACTTTTTTTTTTTTTTTTTTTTTGCATTTTATGGTTTAAGAGGATAGAAGTTTCAAAGTCTGTCATCATCAGTGGAGGGACTTTAACTGACATCACTAAATTTTGTAGCAGTCTCCCAAACTTCTCCATGAAAATATTCCCTTGAAACAGAACTATCTGTATGTTCCAAAGAAAAGATACTCAGTTTTCATTAAAAAATAACTGTCCATTGGTTCAGTACATTACTATAAAACTTCTAGAATAAAAGTAAGATTCCTTGATATATATGTGCAGTGGAATTAGATATAAAAAATGTGCGGATTTTTTCCTTATGCGCACAGTATTCTACTCTAGTTTAATGCTGTAAGGACTATATATACATTTACTGTCTTTGAACTTATTTACCCTTGGATACAGGTAAGCATCCCAATAATGGGAGTTGATGTAAATGCTATGGCTGTTACCACTCTGGATGTTCATGGATCATCAGTCTACTCTACTAGTGCTTTGAAATCATTCAAAGGTGGTAAGGAGAACGAGCCACAATTTCTCACATATAGAGGAACTGCAAAATATAATTTAAAGTACAACAGATGGCTAAAGAAAAACAGCCAGTTGCACATACATGAGATTAGAAATCTTCTGGCCCCTCCTTTTTTTTTTTTAAATAAAAATAAGAACAAAAATTGTAGATTCTTTCCTAAAATCTTATCTGGCTTATATATTACAAGTACGGTGAGGCAAAATGCCCAAAATTTAATTGTCAGCTTGTTTTCTGTATAACCATGTAAGTTATTTTTCCATGGAATCAACAATTCTGCTAAAATGGTTTTCAGCAATTTCACTTCTGTACGTGTTCATGCTGTGCCCAGAGTTCAGGGACTCAAGGTATCCTTGAAACTAGCACTCAAGTAAAAATCATCTCTCACACTAATTTCCTCTGTACATGTCACTTCCCGCTGTCCTCTTTCTTTTTTTGGCTTGAGAAACCCATAATATATTATCTTTGGCAACTGCTCAGGAAGCCTAAGGAAAGCATCTTTTCCAAGCCTGTCCCTTGGTATTTGAAATTTACATGTTATTCCCAGTCTTTCTGTTACTGCTCAGAGCACTTGCCAAAATAGGAGTAACATATAAATCATCAAAATCAAAGATTGGGTCCAAAGCACTGTCAAACATTTTTCTTTTGTCCTGAGTTTTAGAAATGTCTAAAGACAACAGCTTTTAAAGGGTCCTCAGAACTAAGTATATATCCAGATGCAAGTAGGACTAGTAGTCTCTCATTAGCTACAGAACTTTTCCAGGGTAGGGGACTCCTGATTTTGTACACATAAAAGGCTGTTTGGATGCAAACCCTGTGGAAGATGCTACATTCCTCGGTAGCTTTATTTAAATTAAAGTTTAGAAATAGGATAAAAGCCAGTACCTTGATGGTGGGAGTTGGATGTTCAGATCAGATGACCTTTAGATGTCACCTTTAACGTTAAGTGTTAAGTGTTCTGCAATTTACTATTGATATGTATAGGATTTGCCATTGGATGTTTACCAGCGTATAGGATTTACCAGTGCTGTCTCTAACCCTATTAATTTTATGCAATAGGAATGAGTTGCAAAGATAAGTAGAGATATTTACAACAGCGTCTTTCCTATTGTGTCAAGTGACAAATGGAGAGGACCTCCCAGTCATAACTAAGCTCATAAGATTTTTCAAATTCAATAATAAAAAAATAATTTTGAAAAAGTTTCAGTTGTAAGCCGCATGTAAGTCGACGAATTTCTAAATGCTGCCCACACTACTGTACATCTGGGCTTTATTCCCATCAAAAAGACATAAACAAATCACACACATTTTGAAAGATTCCCATTTTGTTACAGTCCAAAAACCTGGATATGACTGAAATATGTGAAACAGGTCATAATGACCAAGTTGAAAGACAATAGGTTTCCAATGTCCCATGTTAAATTGGTCATATATTTTTTTATCTGTAGAAATTGTGTTCCCATCACTAACTTATGACATTTTAGCAATTTTACTTTCCATTAATTCAATGTCTCTGCATCTAATAGCAACCTGCTGTTAATTAAAATCTCAGTGAAAAACCTTATACAGGCAAGTTTCATCAGATCTAATACAAACTCACATTACTTTGGCTCACTTAAGTGAGGTTATTATCCAGGTTTTCTTATTTGATTGAATCTGTTGAGTGACTTGTGTGTTCCTACTTCTGACTGGCACAGCAGGATTGCTTTTCTTTGAAATTTAGGATCATGATCCTATGCACAAACCTGAAGTCTGCATGTTGTGCCTCAGCTTCTGTGATACTGCTTGTACATTTAAGGTTCTGGTTCTACTACTGTATAGACCTCCCCTCTCCCTCTTATACTGGTCATAATGATATCCTTGGGAGTCACAGCAGAAAAGGGACAATGGTATGACACCCTTGATTTTGTTGCATATGTATAATTATCAGTAAAATGTCACATCAACAAAAAAATAAAAACAAAGTGTTAGCAGTAAACACGAATGGTTTAGGATTCTCAGACTACATCCATAGATTTTCCTGTTCCAGTATCTGCAGGTCTGCTTCAGCAGGGAAATGAGGCAGGAAATATGGGGGATCTGTGCACAGGCTGTGCCTCCGCTATCAGAATATGGTCTCACAGGGTCTGAACACTGCTAGCAGAGCTGGGGGCTTGTGATAGGGTTCAGTGCCAGCCCAGAAAGAGTGAAGGTGTAAATAAAGTCCATCATCTCTTCAGGGTCCTTACTAGGTACCCAATGAGTTGGAGTGGGACAGAGGCTTGTAGCAGATGCAACGCAGATCAGTCCCAGGGCTGGAGGCAAGGATGCCTCTGCTCAGACCTGAGCTGGAACGGGGCTCCTGGGACCATGAGCAGGGGTAGGAGCACTCAGAGCAATTAGGGACTCTCTGTTCACTCAAGGCCCTGACAATTACTTGCCCCTGTTTCTTGTGTCTAGAAAAGTTTTATCTTCTGCAAATCTATATTCTTTTACTTAAGAAACCAGTACAGAAGACTATTCTTGGCTTCTCTTAGAATTTATATTTACACACAGTAAAGGGTTTTGCACCCAAGCTATAGTTGCAAGCATTACTACAGGGTCCCCAGGTAACTGTTTGGGTGAGGTTTTTTTCTTATTTATCTTGGTAGGTTGCTAAAAGACTGCCTTTCTCCTCCATCTGTTTGCTGTTTCAGCAATAGCTGCTCGACAGGCTGACAAAATTTCCTGTGTCCTGTTTACTTTTGACTCAGCCTAAGATGAAAGTAGTGTATTACAGAAAGAAAAAAAAGATAAAATCTCCCAAACCTCAAGCAGATCATACATTTTATTCTCACACTAAGACCTGAAGACCTCATTTTTTATGAAAAACTCACTTGTACATGCTTCTTTGTCATTAGTTCAACTAAGATCAATTTAATAATTACATTAAATGTCAAGAAGTGTATCAGCTATTGACAGAGTAAATTCTGTCTGCTCTGAATACTTCAAAGGCTTAATTAATTACCTTGTAATAGATTATATATGTAAGCTACACTTGATTCAGATATATTAACAGTAAAAGTACTTTACTTAATTTAAAAAAAAAAAATGTGGGAGTAACTTTTCACATTTCTTGTTGTTATGTTTCAGTTATTAAAATTATTATAAATATGCCCCTGCCTGAATTAAGGTGCTGGTCAATAGCACGGATTTTATCTAACAGTAAATGTGAGGCAGTAAGAGAGAGAGATAGAAAGAATAGGGAAAAGGTAGAGGGGGTGAAGAAAGACACTGACAGAGAGAGACTAAATAGAAAATGTCTCACCACTCTGTGGAACCCAAAAGTGTCCCATGAGTCCTCTTCTCAGTGTTGGTGGTGCGCAAAACATAGAATCCACCTGGGGCTTCCACCACCACCTCGATGGATCTGGACTGTGACCACCACTTCAACCAAAGAACATCAAAATTTCAACAACAGTCTCATTGCTGGATCCAATGGGTGTCTTGTGAGTACTTGCAGTCACCTGGGGGTCCACAGCCCTGCTCTGGCTGCCTGTTCCAGCGCTGCAGCCTCACTCCAGCACCATGCAAGTCTACCAGCAACCAGTTCCAGCTATCTGCCGTTTCCTGCCAGTGCTGACTCTCCAACCTTTTGTGCCAGGTTTTCTGGGCATGAGAGAGGCAAATCACAAGGAAGAGCAGCCCATCTTATCTGTGTCACCTTCTCAGTGACAGTTGAGAAAAAATGTGTTTTATATTGGACTAAATATTAGACTACTGGGTTTCTCTTTTTATATTTCTATTTTTTGCCAGATCAAACATTTGAGCTTATTGTAAATCAAAAGTGTATATTTTCGGGAAGTTGAAACATGAGAAAGCGTACAGCCTGATCTAAAGAAAATAGATGTAAAAAAACACCCCTAATTTCCCTTTCAATTATAGTGGAATGGTAGAAAATTTAGCAAAAAAATTCATGAGCAAATACCAACATATT
>NW_020960909.1:5966-7346 GCF_003031625.1 Empidonax traillii | reverse complement strand
TCACTCTCGAGGAGAAAAGACAACGCAGAAAGAATCGCGTCTTGTCGATATCACCTGGAGAGTCTTTCTGCTGTACGTTCTGCAACCGGACTTGTCTGTCTCGCATTGGCCTTTTTAGCCATCAGCGTGCTTGTAGCAAGCGTGGGTAGAGCCCCTCTCAAATCTTCGTTCGCGAAGCCTAGCCATGATGATGATGATTACTTAGTGTACCTGTAATTAGCCTTATTCTAAAGGCCTGTTCTTGCCCTTTTGTTTTTAAGGTATATGGAAATGCATCTCAAACTTCAGTGTCATCTTTAGTGTTGACCTACCCGGGTAATGTGTAGGATGTCGCTGCCGTGCACTTATGATTACACCAAGGACTCCCTTTATTTTCCCTGTTACAGAGCCCTGCTACTGTTTATGAGTTAAGTGAGCAACATGGTTTCCTTGGCATAACCTCTGAAGCCTGCACTTGCAACAGTGTTCAGCATTCCTTCTAGCTTTCATGAGCAGGAATCTATAAAGCTCACAACACAACTGATCAGAGGAATCTGTGTTTTTCTATTTATTCTACTACAAAGCTCAGTTGTAAGAATGGCTCTACAGAAAAGATGATCCAACCTTTGCATAGTTCTCCTTTATCTGAAAAAAGAAGTAAAAAATCCTAAACTGAGGACACAATGTCATTTTCTCAAAATAGTCCACCTTGTAAAAGGTAAAATATTAATAATTAAGGAAAAAACGCAGCCTGAACTTGAAGTTGATAGTATAGAAGGGAGAAGAAGAATATTCTAGCAGGAGGCTTGGCAGCACTGTAATGTGGCAACAGAAGACAGACTTTTGCCAAACTGAGTCAGTGAATCTGATCTAGAAATGGCACTGAAGTGCCATTCACTGTTTAGCAAACACTGACGCAGAAGATTCTGAGAAGCTGTCTAGCTCAGTGTCAGAAAGATAGACGAGCATAAAAAATGTGTAGATGTTTGACAGACCCTTTGTCTTTTTGGTATTCTGTTTTTTGTTTTGTGGGTTTGTTTTTTTTTTTTTTTACACGTTTGGACCATGTTTATGTAGCTTCATGCCAAATCATCTTCAAACAGGTGAAAAGAATGTATATTCTGTAGAAGTGGTGTGCAAGAGATGCTTCTTACAGCTGAGGAAGGCTACTGACTACTGGTACTTTGTCAAGAGTCTGTGAGGAATGGTTGCGAAAATCCAGCTGACAGAAAAATGCAAGGAGAGAAAGTCATACACGATAAGGTCCCAAAAATAACAGACCCTCCAGGTTGGTAGCTGGCAAGCACTCAGGCTGGTATTACTGCATTTTAAAGCCACTGTAACAAACAACATTTTGGGAATTAAAATTGCCTGAGCTATGACAAGGGTTCAAACATTTGA
>NW_020960909.1:0-3514 GCF_003031625.1 Empidonax traillii | reverse complement strand
AAAAAAGGAAAGAAAAAAAAAAAGCTAGTGATTAGTAAAAAGAACAGAGGTAATGTTTGATCACACTGATACCAGTTTTGATTTACTCCTGATTTTAAAAAATCAATGGACCTATCCAAGAAATAGGTCTTTGCTGATGTATTTGTAAGAGGAAACTAAGAAGCAGCATAAGTTACAATAGCTGCAAAACACATCTTGGATTCAAAATGTGTATTAATTTTCATATGCTTCATTACATTTTCAAGGATTAACACAAATTAATTTGATTAATTACTCTTCAAAGAAGCAGTGAAAGCAATACTACACATTCTTTATTTGCTAGTTTTCTGTCTTTCTTAAAACTTCACTTAATCTAACCCAGTATTTTACTTAAGATTTTGGATAAAACATTCTATATCTGTAAACTCCTCAAAAACACTTTGCTTCAGCTTTTTTCTGTTCATTTCTTCATAAGCTATAATTAGTCACTTGAGTCAAAGCAAGAGAGGGTCAGAACAAAGAGGAAATTGCGGTTTGAAATTTTCTTAAGAAGTCATCTTAAAAAATGCACAACTTAAAAAATGTGCATTTCTTAAATGGGAGACAAATTCTGCATGAATTTCTTCAGGTTTTATTTTCAGAATGGTGGAGGTTGGCAGGAACCTCTGGAGATCATCTAGTCCAACTCTCCTGCTTAAGCCCCTGGTCAGTCAGGAAAACTGCTGTCGCGGATAAATCAAATTAAATAAAGCTTCAGGCAGGTCAGAAGAAGTTTGGATAGACCAAGCCTGAAGACTCCCTATTCTGAGGCCTTGCAAACTCAGTACAAAGCTTATGGCTCATTGCTAGCAATGGCTGGACTGTGTTACAGGACTATGTAATTACAAAGTCCATGCTGGCTGCTCCCAGTCGCCTTGTTCTTCAATTATTTGGATGTTCTTTCCAGGAATACTTGCTCCATCACATTCCAGGGGATAGAGATGAGACTGGTCAACCTGTAGTTCCCTGTGTCCTCCTACTTGCCCTTCTTGAAGACAGGAATGACATTCACTCTTTTCTACTGTTCAGGAACCTTTTCTGATCACCATAATCTTTCCCAGACAATTGAGAGTGCCCTCAATAACATCAGCCAGCACTGGGCCTATGGACTTTAACAAGTCCTTTTGTTTGTTTATTTGCTTTTTGTTTTGTGTTCCTTAACTTGATCTTTTTCCTCTTGCTCCAGGCTTTCTCACAGGTTTCAGGAGCATGGGGTTCCTGAAGGCTGGCCTAGCCAGTAAATCACAGGTACCTCAGCTTTTACCATATCCCTTCTGCCAGGTCCCCTACTCCATTGAGGAGCAGGCCCATGTTTTCCCTTGCCTTTCTTTTGCAGCTGATACATTTGTAGATATCCTTCTTGGTGTTCTCCACAGTTCTTTACCAGATTTAACTCCAGATGAGTGTTGGCTTTCCTATCCCTTTCCCTGCATGCTTGGACACCATCTCTACATCCCTTGCACACCTGTCCTTGCTTCTACTTCTCGTATGCTTCCTTTTTGTATTTGACCTTTGTCAGGGTCTCCTTGCTCATCTTCACAGCCTTTGCTTGATTTTCTGCACGTTGGGATGGATCATTTTGGAGTGGGAGGAGGTGACACAAAAATTAAATGGTCTCCTCTTCCCCTCTTCTCTCTCTATAGATGCATTGCACAGGATTTCTCCAAGTAGATACCCTAGGAGGCCACAGTCTGCTCTCCCAAAGTCCTGGGTTGACCCTGCTATTTCCCTTGCTCCCTCTTTGTGAGGTCCTCCACCATTTCATGGCCACTGCTGCCCTTGACCTTCACATCCCTGAAAAGTTGCAAGTGTGGTGTCCAGGAGAGTGCTTGCTCACATTGGCTCTGTGATCGTCTTCATTAGCAAATACTCATCAATGCACTCCAGTAACCCCCAGGTTGCTTGTGTCCTGGTTGACCTCCCAACCAGTATCATAGCAGGGCATTTTTGTTAGAATGTAGAAATTCAGCATTTAATCAACTTTATTAAAGCAATCTGTTGAAGGTACTTGTTTCTAAATAATGCAAAAATATTTTTTTCTGATGTCTTAATATACAGCTCAGGTAATTTTGCAAAGTAGGAAGCAATTTAAGCAAACAGAGAAGGAATCAGACAGATAAAAAGAGAAACCACTTACATTACTATGAATTCTAGGTACATAAAATAAATGTATAAAGAGGAAGGAAAAACTGCACTGCCTTTTAAGAAAGTGAGTGAGCTTAAAATTGAGCCAAAACCTGGTTGCATGAAAGAATTCTTGAATGAAATCCTGGCTCAAGTGAAATCGAGAGAAATCCTTGGTTGTGGCAAGGCATCTGGCAACATTTTATTGATCTTTGACACATATGGATTCTGTTCCTTATGCTGCCAGGCATGACTGGGTTATTGTAGGCAAGTTGCTCAAGATCAAGTTTTAAAATGTAGTAACCTAATTTGCAAACCTCAGACTTTGGATTGCAATTTCAAAGCCCGTGCCCATACAGGCTGAGAGTGCACCTGCACCATTTTGGCTTCAAATGGCTCTCTGAATGCTCAGCATGCCTGAAAATTGAGCAAGAGAAGTCACAACTGATCAAGTGCTTTGCACACTTGCGCTTCCTACTCTTCTCCAGATTGTTACAGCTGTAAGATAGTAATGAGGTTATTCACAAAGACACTGCTAAGTTAAAATTAAGCTTTGTGGGTTATACTGGAATTAGCACAGTAAATTCAAAATGCAAACTTGAGCATTGATATAGTAACATTAATATCGTTGAACATTCATATAGTAACTTTATTTTACTGTGTAAAACTTTCTACTAACTTTTATTTTCTTCCAGCATCATCCTGTAGTCCTCAAGGAAGCAGTTTCACTTAATCACACCTTCCTGCCTGGGCAAAACGTGTTTGGCATTGTAATTAATTGAGTTTAAGGAAAAAAAATTGATTTTGTAGGCTCTTGTTATAGGCAGTTGGTCTTTGATGTTCCTTCCCTTTGGGTTCGTTTTCAGTCACAAAACATCTGTTCTCCATGTAATTGGGAAAAGTTGGGATAATGTAATTAGGCAAACATCCTCTAGCTGCTGAATCTTCTTCCTGATGGGAGTTTAGCTGAAAAAAACAACCCTGATTCTTTTATCAAGCAATGATTCTGCGCTAATCTGTTCAGCCTGGGTACCACCAAGACTCTGGTCTTTTCTCTTAATGAGTTATTTGTAAATGGGGCTCCTCCTTGTGGGTGATGCTCGCAGCACAGGGCTGGGCAGCGGCGGGCCAGTCCCTGCCTCTGCCTGGGTTTAGGCACAGCAAATCGTTGATGATTAATATGCAAAAAGCATTTCAGTTGTGCCAGCACTTCACACCAGAGGTTCATGTGCAAGCCCGAGGGGCGGTTGATGGTTACGAGCTCTGGAGGTGTTTTTGTAAGGAGCCAGGCCGAGGTGGTGGTAAGGGAGATGCTCTCCAGAGGCCAGCTGGCCTTTACTCATAGATGCCGTGTGAGAAAAGAAGCAGCAGC
>NW_020960908.1:4263-7351 GCF_003031625.1 Empidonax traillii | reverse complement strand
TTTCTAACCCCTGTGTTTTGAAGAGGCTTCTCAGAGCGTGGTAGCATTACAGCAAAGACACAAATTAATTGGTGGCCGAGGGGATGGGAACAGCCCATCAGGTGGTTTGGGGACCCTGCTGGGTGAGAATTCCCCTTTAACGTGTCATTTAACAAGTGCAACTGGACTGCAAAAGGGTGTCAGGACCGGAGAAAAATATCAGGGGGGAAAAAAAATCGCATTTTATATCTAAATGTATCTAAATACCTATAAACGCCTCGGTTTCCAAACCCGAAATTTAAAGGCCCTCTGGGAAAAAGGAGTTCTGGGAGGAAAAATTGGGGGAGTTTTGTGTTTTAGGATGAAGGGATTTGGGTAGTTTGAAGTTTTATCTGATGCACAGATTACCTCAGACAGATTCATCTCCTCGTGGCACTTCCTGCCTCGCTCTGTGATAGGACTGACCTGAACTGGAGAAATAAGACTGGACTAAAATCCTTCGCCTGTTATTCCATCTTTTCCTTATGTTAAACAGCTCCTGGGACTGGAGGCTTGGAGAGGTGATAGATTTTTTACATTCACAAAAAGACATAAATGCTGATTTTTTGGAGGGGTTCCCCACCCCTGGAGAGATGATTCGTCAAGTCTGCAAAGCCACAAAACGTCAGATTTGGGGGGAAAAGAGCAAAAATGATCAAAGTTTTGAGGTTTGGCAGAACAAAAGGTTAAAAAAAAAAAAAAGTCAGTAGAGGGACAAGAATTATTTCTATAAATAAAAGGGTTATTTATTTGTATAAATAAAAAGCTCCTTTAGGATGGAGCTCTGCTCTGCATCTGATCTCCAAACCTGATGAGGGACAGGAGAACTCATACAGGAGCTCTGCTGCAGTTTCATCCCCACTCCAAGGTAAAACAGGGGGAAAAAGTGGGAATCAGTGGGAAATTCTGGTGGTTTATCACCAATATCAACAGGGAAGGCTTTGTGGGATTATTTCCTTTGGAGGTGAAGTGGAAGAGGGGGGAAAGAACAACCTGATTTCCTGGGAAGAAACTGTAAATAAACGACAATTGCACCTGTACGTAAAATCTACAGCAACTTGCAGAAAACATGGAGAGGCTTAAAATGTGCATAAACCAGAAAAAACCACAAAGCAACCACCAACTGAATGTATTTTTTATGCATTTTAAGTGCTGCATGAGTTCTGTCTTAATAACTCCCTCAGCTGATCAGCAGGAGGGCACTTTCCAGAGCTTTTGAACATCAGATGATATCGTGAGATCTCGCCGAGCAGGGAGGCGTAAATTCAATTTTTTTGTGTTCGAATCGCTCTGTTGGAGAAACCAAGGGAGACAACAACTTTTTCCATTGGAAAAGGGGGGAAAACCCAACGCTTGGGACACAAGGAATGACTGTCCTTAAAGGAGTCGCCACGTGGAGGATTAAGGCAGCAGTTTAATCCGCTGTCGTTCAGATTGTGGCAGCGATTTCCATCCAAAATCACTGTTTTCGGGTGTTTGGAACTGGCTGGAATTGAGCATTTGATGTCTCGACCCTCAGAGCTTCCCAGTCCTTTGAGAACTTATAAAAAAACAATTAATAATAAAAGCTCGGAAGTGTTGTAGCCCTTTTTAAAGCAGCACTGCTGCTGGATCTGCAAACTCCAAAAACCGCTTGTTTTTCTCTTTAATTCCCCGTTTTCCGGGGGTTTTAGCCGGGAATTTTCTCTGGGCTGTTGCAGCCTGAGGGGAGGATGTTTTGGGTCCGGGAAGGTTTGTGAGACACAACTTTTTGAGGTGGTTGTCGCTCTCCCTGGGCTTAAAAAGGGCTGGATGGAAATTTGCCAAAATCCAACTGTTCACGGTGGGGTTTATAATCCAAATCACGGCGTGGAGTGTCCCAAAAATCCAGTGGGATGGTGCCATGAGCACCTGGCTGCTTCCCTAGGGATAATTGATGTCCCTAAACACCATCTTCGTTCTCAGAAACATCATTTCTCCGTGGGGAATTGTTCCCAAGGAGCGCAGGCAGTGGGATTGTGCAATGGTTTTCCATCCCCGCCCTCAATAAGCTGAATTTTGAGGCTGAACTGGAACTTGAGGCTTTTCCCCGTGAGCTGCTGGAATTCCAGAGCTGCCCCTCCGTTCCAGGTGTTTCCAGCTGCTTTCCCAAGGGAACCCTGAGTTAATCAGCTGCATCCCAGAAAACCTTTTTCCCTGGAAGCAGGACCTCGCTGCCACCGAGCTGGGGGAGGGAGCAGAGAGCGGACTCGGCATTCCCGGAGCGAATTCCCAACCTCATCCACCTGGGTGCCTCTGCATCTCCCGTGTTATCCATTTGGGAATACCACAGGGAAGGGGAGGGCTGAGCTGCAGGAGAGGGAATCGTGAAGGGTCAATAAACCAGAAGGAAGGGGGGGGGGGGGTGTCCCTGTCTCATTCTTGGCGATTTTTTAGGTCCAATTCCCGCTTTTCCCATCGGGAGCTGCTGAAACGAGCCGGGTTTGCCACTCCAGGGCTGCGAGATGTGTTTGTGTTGGGTTGTCTTTTTTTTCTCTATATCAGGGCAGGTTTTATTCAGTTTATCCCCTTGTTCCCACGGACTGTTGGTGTGCGTCTTCCAGGTACTGCAATTCCTTGGCCGTTCCCCCCCCCGTCTCTCCGTTTATCCCACAAAAAAAGAAGGAAAAAAAAATAAAAAAAATAAAAATTGTGGAGGAGTGTAACATATGTCAGTCCATTTTTTTTTTACAAAAATTAAAAATACTAAAAAAAATTAAAAAAAAAGAAGGATTTTCTATACTCGGCAGTTTGTGCACAATAAACGTTCTTTCAGATCCTCCAATTTGTTGCATTCTGGATTTTCTTTGGTGTATTTTTTTTTTTTTCCTTCCCCCCTCCTTTCCCCTTGGAATTATTTCCCATCCTCTGCGTTCCCCACTCGGGCTTAAGTTTGTTCATCTTGTCTAATTTGGCATTTCTGGCATCCGTGTGTAAATAGGAGCGAGGCTTGTAAATTATTCCATCGCCGGGGTCGTGGGTGTGACACGTACACACATTTAGGACTGTGGGGTTTGTTTGTTTTTCTTTTTTTTTTTTTTTTTTTTTTTTT
>NW_020960908.1:0-3512 GCF_003031625.1 Empidonax traillii | reverse complement strand
ATTTTAAATACAAATGTGAAGTACCTGTATATAAATAAAAGTAAATAATAAAAAAAAAAGAAAAATCTTTCCTCTGAAATAAAAAAGTAGATGATCTGGTTAATTTTTTTTTGCTTGATTTTGTTAAAATGGGGGAAGAAACAATCAAAAGGGCTCGGGGTGTAAATAGGACTGTGGAGAATCCTGAGCTGGAAGGGACCCGCCAGGACCAGCCAGTCCAACCCCTGGCCCTGCCCAGGCACCCCGAGAGTCTGGGATTGAAACACCAAGGGGGGTGTTTAAATTTGGGAAGGTTTGGGAAAGGTTTGGAAAGGGAAAGTTTGGAAAGGGAAAGTTTGGGAAGGTTTGGGAAGGGAAAGTTCGAGAAGGGAAAGTTTGGGAATGTTTGGGATTTTTTTTTTTTAATGTTTGGGAAGATTTGGGAATGTTGGGAATGTTTGGGAATGTTTGGGAAATTTTTGGACTATTTGGGAAGGTTTGGGAATGTTTGGGAATATCTGGAAATTTTGGGGAAGGTTTGGGAATGTTTGGGGTGGTTTGGAATATTTGGGAAGGTTTGGGAATGTTTGGAAATGTTTAGGAAGGTTTGAGATGGTTTGGGAATATCTGGGAAATTTTGGGAATGTTTGGGAAATTTTTGGAATGTTTGGGAAGGTTTGAGAAGGTTTGGGAATATCTGGAAAATTTTGGGAATATTTGGAAAGGTTTTGGAATGTTTAGGAAGGTTTGGGAGAATCTGGGAAATTTTTGGACTATTTGGGAAGGTTTGGGAATATCTGGAAAACTTGGAGAATGTTTGGGAAGATTTGGGAATGTTTGGAATGTTTGGGAATGTTTGGGAAATTTTTGGACTATTTGGGAAGGTTTGGGAAGGTTTTGGAATATTTGGGATGGTTTGGGAATGTTTGGGAATATCTGGAAAATTTGGGGAATATTTGGAAAGGTTTGGGAATGTTTGGGAATGTTTGGAAATGTTTGGGAAGGTTTGAGAAGGTTTGGGAATATCTGGAAAATTTTGGGAATATTTGGAAAGGTTTGGGAGTGTTTGGGAAGGTTTGGAAATGTTTGGGAAGGTTTGGGAATATCTGGGAAATTTTTGGAATGTTTGGGAATGTTTGGGAAATTTTTGGAATGTTTGGGAAGGTTTGGAATGTTTGGGAAGGCTTGGAACATTTGGGAAAGTTTGGGAATATTTGGGAAATTTTTGGAATATTTGGGAAGATTTGGAATGTTTGGGATGGTTTGGGAATGTTTGGGAATATCTGGGAAATTTTTGGAATGTTTGGGAAGGTTTGGGAAGGTTTGAGAAGATTTGGGAAGGTTTGGAATGTTTGGAATATTTAGGAAGGTTTGGGAATATTTGGAAAATTTTTGGAATATTTGGGAATGTTTGGCAATGTTTGGGAATGTTTGGGAAGGTTTGGGATGGTTTGGGAATGTTTGGGAATGTTTGGGAAAGTTTGGGAAGGTTTGGGAATATCTGGGAAATTTTGGGAATGTTTGGGAAGGTTTGGAATGTTTGGAATATTTAGGAAGGTTTGGGAATATTTGGAAAATTTTTGGAATACTTGGGAAAGTTTGGGAAGATTTGGGATGGTTTGGGAATGTATGGGAATGTTTGGGAAATTTTGGGAATGTTTGTGAAAGTTTGGGAAGGTTTGGGAAATTTTCAGAATGTTTGGGAAGGTTTGAGAAGATTTGGGAAGGTTTGGAATGTTTGGGAATGCAGATGAGCCAGAATTCCACAGAATTCCACAGTTCAGGCACTGCCCCTCGGGCCAAAGGAATCTGCAGAGATTCTGCCGTTCCAAAAAAAAACCCAAAAAACCAAAACCCAAACAATTGGCAGCAAAACATCCCATTTACCTCTGATTGATTTTCCTGCGATTTTTTTTCTTCCTTTCTTTCTTTCTTTTTTTTTTTCTGAATTTGCCAAAAATAGCCCCACCTGTTCATGGCATGAACTGAAGTCTCCCTTTCTGGCACGAACCATCACCCTCCTCCTGATTCCATGATTCCAGCCCCCACCACAATTCCAAACCCACCCAAAACATCCCCCCCCACCACCACTCCGTGTCCTTCCAGCTCGGCACCATCCTGGACATCCCGGCACCGCAGGTGGGATCAGAGAGGTCAGGAAAATGCATGTGTGCTTTATTTTCATGGATATGTTGGAATATTGACATGTACAGAAGAGAGAAGTACAAGTCTGAGCCCAGGATGGGCTGACACCCACCCCCCCCACACCCCTCCCCACGCAGGGGGTTATTGCTCCAGCACCACCTCCCAGCCCTGGATCTGCCCCCCCTGCTCTTGGAAAACGCTATCCACGAGGACATGACGTGATGCCAACATGGATTTGTCCCCTCACAAGGTTTCCTGGGCTCTCTGACAGGGCTGTCAGACCCCTGGGACCGGTGCCGAGCAGCCAAAAAAAATACAGTTCTGTGGCTACAGAGAGTCTGGCTGGTTCTTTAATTAATTTTTTTTAATTATTATTATTTCCCCCCCCCCCATGACTCTTCTTTGTGCTTATGGAAGTCCCCCAGGAATGGAACAATTCCTAAAAAAAAAAAAAAAATTGTCTCCCCTTTCTCCCCCCATCTTGATTTGCTCAGTCCTTCACCTGGACGAGCAGATTTAGGGGTTAAAGAGATTTCAAGGTGAAGATCCGGGGGTTTGCTTCACAGAATTCAGCAGGGATGGGATTTCATCCCCCCCAAAAAAAAAATCACGGGGGGGAAAGCAGCGGCCTGTGCACACATGTTGTTGGTGGGTGGGAGGGGTGGAATCAGCGTCACCTTCCTGAGTGAAGCTCAAAAGTCACCCTTTCTTTTTGCAAAGTTTGGTTCCTGAACAGGCTTGGAGGGAGAATCGACATCAAATGTCTGTGAAAAAGGGGGAAATGATGGGGGGAGGGGGAAAAGCCAGGAAGGTTTGGGGATTGTGGTTTAATTCCCACCTGCTGGCTGAGAGGCTCCTTGCTCCGTGCCATTCATTCCAAAGCATCCCTGGAAACCCTGGAAGGGTCTGGGATAATACTTGAAGGACAGGAGATGGGAATTGAGGGGCTCATTCACCTGTGGTGCTCAGAGACAACAAATCCTAAGGAGCCTGAAGGGCAAGATATCCCTGGAAGTGTCCAAGGCCAGGTTGGAACAACCTGGGATAGTGGGAAAAGTGTCCCTGCCCGTGCCAGGGGGTTGGCACTGAGTGATCTTTAAGGTCCCTCCCAACCCATGCCATGATTCTGTGATGTAAATCCAGGGGAAATGATGACACCTCTCACTGAAATTGTTGAAAATCCTTCCAAATGAACCTTCCAAAAAGTGCAGACAGACCATTGGTGCCGCAGCGGGACACGGTCCTGGACCAGGTGACCTCTGGATTCTCCACAGCTGTTTCCCACAGTGTGAAAGGAGAGGTCAGGTGGGGTTTCCAATCATCCCAACCACCCAAAAAAACTCTTCCTCCCCTGGATGAGGAGGAAACGGCCAAGTGGCACTTCAGCA
>NW_020960907.1:5109-7352 GCF_003031625.1 Empidonax traillii | reverse complement strand
CCCCTGGCAATGTGCAGGGGACAGACCTAATTAATCCCTCATCTGCCCTGGACTGTGTCTATACATCACACTGGCAGTTGGAACTGCTGCTTGTTTTAAGGCTATTGCTGGAATGAAATGCTCATCTGTTTTTCAATAATTTTACCACAGGTGGTGATTTGTAATTAGAAAGGGCAGAATCTGAATTTTGATTTTTTTTATTGTTCTTATTGTTGTTCTTATTATTCATTAGGAGAAGCGAGGGTACAGTGGGAAAATATGTGAATAATAATAATAATAATAATAATAATAATAATAGCTGCTACACTGCAGAGAGGGAGTATTACCTTCTGGCACCATGAACAACAGTGGATTTTTAGCTCATTGGGAGAAAAGAACAAAGATTTGCACTGATGTGGTTTCACATAGGGTAAAGAGCAAAGACTTGAAGGAGATAACAGATTTTTGCTGAACACAGAGGAGCTCTGACAGCTCAGAACCTCTTCAGAGCGCTGAGAAGATCCTGCTATCAATAGTCATAGAATCACAGTACAGTTTGAGCTGGAAGGTTAAGGTCATCTAACTCCAATCGCCTGCCATGGACCATGCAAGTTGCTTAGACTGAGATTTTTGGACATCTTGGTCAGTTTTATATCCAGTAGCATTTCTAAGAGAATATAGGTTCTAATGCTGTTTGATTTCAGCTCACAGAAACCTAAAATCTTAGCAAATATTTCTATCTTTAGTACCCCCATGAGCTCAAACACTGTCTCACGTTCCCCCAACTTTTTCTGTTGACTTCTTATTTCCTTTGAAAACCACATGGTGATTATAGGGAAAGGTTCAGATCCCAGCACTTTCTGAACTGGTCCATGGTCCCTTGTCATGAAGACTTCCCTCACATTTTGGGATAAAGCTGAAATATTCAGCTTTTCATAAGGCAATGAAATATGAATTAACTTCAGGGATATAAAGCCATAGCTCTTACGTTAGCACAGTCCCGTGAGAGAGCTGCTTGCAGGCCTTTCTTTAGCTGCTTTGTATGAGCTGGAACAGCTTCAAAAGCAGAGGCCTATCCCACATCATCCCATTGTTCCAGGGAACAGCGAAGTCTTCAAGGAAGTAGAAAATCTGGGTGCATTTCCAAGCTCCAAAACAGGCAGAGAGAGACCTCTCTCTCTGCTGGTATGAGGGATGTACCACACCACTGAGAGGCTTTACTTCATTGTGGGGAGAAAGGGCTGACTAAACCTTACTTTGAAGTCTCCTATTTGTGCTGTTCAAAGTCTTTTCCAACCTTAAAGATTCTACGATTCTGTGCGTTGTTGGCATGAAAAGGGGAGGAGAAGGTTCCCTTGCTGCGTCTCTGCCAGCAAGGATGGGATGTGCAAGAGAAATTCATGATGTTCCAGCTAAGCAGACCCTTCCTCCATCTCAGCAGCAACCAACCTGGCTTTCAAGGCTTATACCTTAAGCAGAGTATTCCTCTGGATATTTTCCATGCCAGTAGGCTCAACATCCTCCTAGTTTTCTCATGCCTAGACCTGGCTTTTGCTGGCCTGTTGTGCCTCCTTGGTTGCTAGGAAGAGCTTCCCAGCAGGTCTGCCAGGTGAGATGTGTCCCTCACCTGCATTCACAATCCCTCTTAACATTCTCAGTGTCTGTTCTCCTTGATCTTCTAACTCGTGACCTCACAGTTCTCTGCCCCAAATCCACCAGGACTTATGTCCCCAGGACCTGAGGGACTCCACTGTGTGAGCCCTAAACGTTAAACCAGCCTAAAATTCTTGGGTTGAAGTGTTTTATTTGCTTCCTTGTTTTAATTTTTTTCTTACTAAAGGAGAAGTAGCTTGAATTAGAAAAAAATAAAGCCCAAGAGACAGGGCATTGTACCTACTCCTCTTTCCAGCCCCCAAACCAAGTGCATGAACTGAGCACCCAGACAGGTCACAGGCTCTGAAAATTACCAGACAGACCCCATGCATTTTTCTGGCTCAGCCTATTCCTGAATATTACTTTTCTCTTTCCTTTTTCCTGTCTCTCAGGGCACCTTGCCCATTTCCTGATGCTCTGAAATCCCTTTCTACGTGGGCAGGCATTTTGTTTTAATTTTTTTTTTAATGAATTCAGCTCAGCGCCCACACATCCCCTTAACCATGGATTTGTACGCTCAAGAGAAGACACGGAGAGATGTTGATGTTTTTGGCTGGTATTCATGCCCTCAGTACCCAATTCTTTTTAGTTTTTTTTTTTTCCTTTTTTTT
>NW_020960907.1:0-3191 GCF_003031625.1 Empidonax traillii | reverse complement strand
TTTTTTTTTTTTTTTTTAAAGTAAAATGGACAAAAGTGCCTTTGGTAACCCCTGCCTGATTTTTCCAGCAGGATAGCAGGGAAGTCTTGTGCTCTCTGTAGAGATAGGATTTCCTGTGACACCTGCATGGACCTTTGCCAGGGAAAAGTGCAGAACTGAGCCACTGTCAGCTCTCAGATGGAGATTATTTCCCATGAGACAGCACAGCTCATCTCTTGTCTGGGACAACAGCACAGGTATTTCCCCACTGACATTTAAGATATTTTTAAGATTTCTGTCCCGAATACTCATGGGTATTTCAGACTTTTCAGTCATAAATACAAAACCTTGCATAATGGAGAAGCAACATGTAGTTACAGATCCACAGTCTTCCTTTTTTGGGAATATGATTAGAAGTGTTTCAGGAGAGCAGTTAAGGATGGCTGGAGTGCTAAGCTGGTGGCAAAGTGTCTTCTGAGTAGTGGGAAGGAGATTATAAACCCCAGGAAAATTCCACAGAAGAATGAAAACTTAAAACCCATGTCTTCCCCAATTCAAGGTTTTGCTATTTTGGGGTTTAGTGTGTTTGTTTTGGGGATTGGTTGTTTTGGTGGAGGTTTTTTTCAGGCTTTTAGAGTAATTTCTGGCTGTACTAATGAGATAAGGAAGACCTCAACATGTGATGAGTAGGTAGCAATAACTCTGCCATTACACCAAAGGTGCATCTGTGGTCATTATTCAGTTAACTCATGGCTTTTTCCTTATTTTTCATTTTACTTAACTTTAAGTAAAAAAAAATGAAAACAAAAATGACCAGTAACCTTATAAAGGTGGTGACCATGTTAAAAATAAAACCTGTTAATCATTTGGATTAATCACCTAATGGCCATCAGATCTGGAGATTAAATAACTCCTTGGTCTCCGGACAGTGGATGATAGGGATCCACTCCAGTGTTGTCTCTAGGAAGCTTGTTTTTCAGCTGCTCAAGCTGCATTTGTTTAATTACTGTTAGTAAACTTAATATCTTTTGTTCTGACTCCTTTTGCTCATGAACCATGAATGTGAAGGGAAAAGGAATAAGAAATCCTAAATTTTGTGGTGGTTCTTCTGCTCTGTCCCAATATCATCTCTATTAGAAAACAGGATCCTGATTTGTCTTTTGACTTGAAGTTCAGTAGCTTCTCAGACCATTAAGCAACAACTTTCTTACCAAGGAATCACTAAAAAAGAAAAAATACTAAAACCTCTTCTTACTGTAGTAGCTTTTTGCTTCTCTAATATTAAGATTGATAAATATTAATCAAATATTTTTAGTTTGATATATGTTTAATTGTTCTTATCCTACGTTGGGTCTTTGGGAAGCAGAGAAGCCTGAATTCCTCCCTCAGTGGAGTGAGAGCGTGGTTCCTCCATTAATTCAGGACATCAGTGGGACAATAAAGGAATTGCATGTTGGCAACTCACATTTCCTCTAGCCTCTGGATAAGAGATTTGAGTTTTGTGCTTGCTGCCAATCCTTTAACGATCTTACACACCCTATAATCACCCTAAAAATTTGAAATAAAAGGGGGAAAAAAAAGGACTGAAAGGGAAAAGAAAAATCCTGCGGGCTGCCTTAGCCAAACATCTTGGAGTTGAGAGCTATTTGATCATTAATCTAAGTATGGATAATCGGTGTAATGGTAAATAAAGAAATTATACACTGAAATGGAAAAATCACTTGGTAAAAGTCCAAAGAATTATTTCTTTTCTCGAAGCTAACATTCCCAGTGAAAGGCAAATGCTATTTCCTCCTCATTGTGTGTCACTTCTTGAGATGTTTCGCTGCTATGTGTGTCTGTATTTTTATAGGGCTCCAGTGCTGGGATTCCCCTGTGAAGTGTGACTTCAAAGTCTACCAAAAATGTTGAGATGTACGGAAAAATTACATCTTCATCGTGCAGAGCTAACAGAGGTTAAACTCAGCTCAGGGTTTTAGTATTACCTTATCTCCCATCTACCCTGATTTTTTTTTTTTGTCTTTTAAATTGTAGACTGAAATTTAAGGGATGCTTTCAAGCAGGTTTTTATTGCTATTCTTTTCACCGAGGATGCTGTGGTTGACTGAAGACTGTTCACAAGAGGCCTATTCAATAGAAGCCACTGGAAGAAGAGATGTTAACTGCCAAATTACAAACATATGCATGTATAGGAAACAGGGATTTGATCCAGCAGTCTTTGCAGTTGGGACAAGAGGCTCCAATGACAAGTTTTGGCTATTTCCAGGAAGCCAGATCACAGGGGTGTTCAGACTTCATGCCACCTCTCTCAGTTATCTCTGCATTGAAGTTATAGGGAAAGGAAAAAATCTTTGCCCCAAATAATTCAGAGTCCAGACATGAACAAAAAGAACAAAATTAATACACATAATCATAAAATCAGAGAATCACAGAATGATTTGGGTTGGAAGAGACCATTAAGGGTCATCTAGTCTAACGCCCTGCAAAAAGCAGGGACGTCTTCAACTAGACCTGGTTACTCAGAGCCTCAGAGGAGGTGTGGAGGAGATGGGTGGAGATAGATGAAGAAATGTGTTTGGAGAGATATGGGGAAAAATGGATGAGACGTGGAAGAAGGGACTGGGAACACAACTAGAGAGGTGCTCTTGGAGGTGCTGTTGGAGGAAGGTGCTCTGTGAAAGAAGGTGCAACTCTGCAGTGACTGTGACCCATGGGTGACCCATGCCAGGGTAGGAACAGACATCTGCCCATGAAAGATAAAAACCATTAAATAATTCCAATGCATACAATATTTAAATCCTTTTATTTTTAAGTATGCTTGACTGGATCAAGGTACTGTGATAAAGGTATGTATGGAATGAGGGCAGATTCAGGTTGCTTTGAATAAAAACACTGTGATGGCCATGCAGAATCATTAACCTTAACTCTAGAAATACAACAATCAGGCATCAGTGTGCATCCCCCATATAAAATAGTTCTGGGTGCAGCTCTATGATGACAAGGCCATACAGACAGTGATTCTAGAATTAGACTCTTCCACCCCATAAACCAAGCTTATAACCTGTAAAAGCAATGTCCAACAACCAAGGTTTATTGAGTCCTCTTTGGCCCCACTGAGTCCTCCATGGCCATTGTGAAAAGATGAAATGTATATTTATGGTAAAATAAGCAAGATATAACTCCATAAAGGGGCAGTAATTAATAATTATGTA
>NW_020960906.1:0-7354 GCF_003031625.1 Empidonax traillii | reverse complement strand
TCTGCAGAGGGATCTGGATAGACTGGAGAGATGGGCTGACTCCAATGGGATGAAGTTCAACAAGGCCAAGTGCCGGGTCCTGCACTTTGGCCACAACAACCCCCTGCAGCGCTACAGGCTGGGCACAGAGTGGCTGGAGAGCAGCCAGGCAGAAAGGGACCTGGGGGTGCTGATGGACAGGAGGCTGAACATGAGCCAGAGTGTGCCCAGGTGGCCAAGAAGGCCAATGGCATCCTGGCCTGCATCAAGAACAGTGTGGCCAGCAGGAGCAGGGAAGTGATCCTTCCCCTGTACTCTGCGCTGGTGAGGCCACACCTTGAGTATTGTGTTCAGCTCTGGGCCCCTCAGTTCAGGAAGGATCTTGAGGTGCTGGAGCGGGTCCAGAGAAGAGCAACCAGGCTGGTGAAGGGACTTGAGCACAAGTCCTGTGAGGAGAGGCTGAGGGAGCTGGGGTTGTTTAGTCTGGAGAGGAGAAGGCTTAGAGGTGACCTCATCACTCTCTTCAACTACCTGAAGGGAGGTTATAGCCAGGTGGGGGTTGGTCTCTTCTCCCAGGCAACCAACAATAGGACAAGGGGGAATGGGCTCAAGCTCTGCCAGGGGAGGTTTAGGTTAGATGTTAGGAAGAAATTCTTTACAGAGAGGGTAATCAGGCATTGGAACGGCCTACCCAGAGAGGTGGTGGATTCACCATCCCTGGAGGTTTTTAAAGAGATTGGATGTGGCCCTTAGTGCCATGATATAGTAATTGGAGTTGGATCAGGGGTTGGACTTGATGATCTTGGAGGTCTTTTCCAACCCAATCTTTTCTATGATTCTATGATTCTGTGATCTATCAATGTATACATCTTACACAAATGTGCATGCTGCATGTTCTGCAAAACCTCAGACCAGTTTCGTTTCCATGCAGTATTCACCAGACTAGCTTACACTCTGCTTCCTTTCTATTAAGCTTGTTGGCCTTGCTACACCCATAACATGGAGACTGTCTAACTTCATTTTCCATCATAGAATCCCAAGGCTGAGAGTTCTGAGAAAGACTCAAACACATGGAGAAGGAGTGCATGAAGGGCACATGCTGACAAACAGTACGCTTTTGACACTTTCATTAATTGGATATGTAAATAATTTTTAATCTTCAAAACATAAATTATTAATATAGATTATCCATATTTATATCCACACTGCAGCTCCTCCTAACACTCACAGTGCTTGGTAGGGAGACACAGCATGCTTCATGCATCAACCACTGCAGAAACATGTTACCACACACTGTATAATACCTGGATGCTTCTGAAATGGCAAAACACTTGGTAAAGGCGTGGAGGGAACTCTCGGTAGTGGTTGAGCAGATGTCAGCAATGGAGATATCACTCAAGAAAGCCACTAATTTAGACTGAGCTCTGCTGGAATGTATATTAATCTTGGAGGGTGGCTCCTTTTTGGTGTTTTCATAACAGGTTTCACTGGTGGTTATCCTGCTTGGCACTCCTGACTTTCAGCCTCTCAGCTGCTGACACAAACAACTCTGTATCTGAAACACCTGGTCCTGTGGAGGTAAAAAGTCAAAGGCCTCTTAACAACAAAAGCCCAAAGATGCCCTGCCTCTAGAAACTTCTTCCTTCAAGAAAGAATAGAAGTATGTCAGTCATTTAGGTAAGATGAAGAGACCAAACCCATGTTCAGGAGAAGCTTATGACAAGTGTGCAGGAACATATTTTCTTGAAGGAAGCCATTTGGATCCAAAAACAGTTTGGCTCTCATCTGGCTTCCTGGATGAAGTCATAACTAAGAAAAACAGTTCCAAAGACTAGCTCAGGACACCTGGGTCTGGGGCATAAGCAAATCACCTGATTCAGTCAGTGGACATCTGAAGATTACATGTGGGACTAATGATCTAACCACCCCCAGGGAACCTGCGCAGCTGGTGGTGATACATGTAAATATTTATGTGTTTATACACACACATACACATGTATATGATATATATGATACAGGGAGAGAGCAGAAGAGTTGACAAGGAAAGAACCTCATCAGAACTAAAGATGGAAATGAACTCCTTCAGTACCAGGAAACCAGTGCAGGGTGGCTGCAAGTTGCATGGTAAGAGAGGCTGACCTACCCTTAGCCTGACATCCTGACTCATTCTACCTGTCTGTGCATCTCTTGCTGCTCTTCACACTGCTAGCAAGAACTTCACTCCCAAAGCAGAGACCTTCTAGTGACAAGACCTATCCAGCAGTTATGGCATGAGATGGGACACCCCAAATCTGACACGGCACAGGGCTGCACAGTCCTGCATGAGCAGTGTCAGGCTGATCACTCCTGAGCTCAGCACAGGAACACAGCTGGCCCTGTAGGGGCCTCACCAGCCCAGGCTCAGCCCATGGAGCCCCAGTGAGGAGAGAGGGCAGACCTGAGACTTGTTCAGCCAAGAGTGGATATCATCAGGTGAGTTCATGGTAACGAGGCAGATCTGAGGCCAAGCTGGGATGTCAATCCACAGGTTGGGATCAGGTCCAGTGAGAGTAACCATGATGAAACACAGCCCACTGATCTCCAGGCAGGTCCATAGCGATGAAACAAGTTTGATGAAGTCAGACTACGAGTCAGGGTCTGGATCAATGTTTGCAGTAACAGGCATGGCTGAAGGTTGATACTGACACAGCAGAGTTCAGGTCTGGACTAACAGCCCAGGGCTGAGCTGAACTGCTGCTCCCATGCCCAGAGGTGTGGGTAGGGGCCCCAAGGGACACAGGTCATGGCCATTAAGGCCTATTAGTGCACATAAGGCTGTGACAGACTGAGAGAAATGCATAGTCCTGAGACATTTCATTGATTTTTCAGATGGGTTTCTTTGCTAACACTGTTGCTTCAGCTATTCTGTTAAAATCAGAAATAAGGATTCTCTTGCTTGCTTGCAAATGGAAATCACAAAATTGGACAGAATGAGGGGACAACAGCTTCTCTGGCTATGGAAGTGGGATTAACCAATAGGGAGACCTTACTACTTAACTTTGAGAAAAAAAAATCACAGGGCTGAAGAGACCATAAGAGGTCATCAAGACTATTCTGTTGGCCCAAAGAATCAACTTGAAACTATCCCTCACAGATATCTGATTTACCTGTTCTAGAACATGATGAGGACTTCAGAACTTCCCAGGCAATGTGTCTCAATGCCTCGTTATTTCAGAACAAATGCACAGTTAGAAAACTTCTACTGATATTTGGCCTGAACTTGTTTAGCAATGGAGACAGAAAAAGCTTTAATTTCTTCTCTTTTATTTTTTCTATATTTGGAGAAAGACGTACTTCCTCAGTTTCCTCTTCTTCAGATTAAACAACCCCTATTTATTCAACATCTTCTCACAAGTTATATTTCCTAGCTTTCTGTTCACTCTTTTGTTCTCCTCTGGAATGTATCCAGCTGGTCAGAATCCTTCTCCAGTTGTGGTGTCCAAACGAGAAAGAAGCCTTTTCCAGTGCTGAGAAGAATAAAAGAACCACTTTGTATGCTTTACAAATAATCTTCCTTTCTACATATTCCAGTACAACAGTTACATCCTTTATAAAAATACGCTGGAGCCTCGTGCAACTTGTGATCCACCTATTGTCTCCAGAACTGTTGCTGAGTCAGTCCTCCCTCACTTGCCTCTATGCAAAAGATTACTTCTATACAAACGCAGAAGTTATCATTCATCTTTATTGTCATTACATGTCATTCTTTGAACCAAATTCTTGAAATAATTGCTTAAGATCATAATATCTTGTAGTATTTTTCCAGGTAGTATGACTAGCATTAAATGCTAATTCCATCTTTCAGTCAGGAACTAAATATTGTATAGTCCCTGGAGAACATGCTTTAATGCACCTAGTCTGACAGTGAAGCATAATTAACTGTTTCTTGAGAACAGCTTTCCAAGCAGTTATACATCCATCTAATAGAAATTTAATCTTGCCTGTGTTTCCTTATCACAAATTACTCATATGAAGGAAAGAGGATTAATGTGGAACCAGACATGCCTGAAGGGTTTGTCTGGCCACAAGAGTGATAGTCACCTGCACGTGACTTCAGCTGAAGTGTAAGATCTTATATTTATTGCCTAACTTGAGAAGGAAGGATTTTGGTGGACCCTGAAATTGTCTGACCAGCATTCCTGCCTCTTCTCCACAGAGTTAAGGAGTCCAACTGTTATAAATTGTATATGTTGGGAAATTTGGTCCTTTGAAAATCCCAGCTGTCTGGGCCAGGAAACACAGATTCTTTTTTGTATTAAGCACATTCTCATTACTTCCAAAACACTGATGAGGATTTTCTATGCTATAGAGAAATCCCGTATGTAAGGACTTTGTAGTGGTAAAGCCACTATAAAACATTTAGATATGAAAACATTTTGTAACTACAAATAAGCAGGTATCCTAACTGTTCAGAGTGATACTTTAATCTCTGTTTTGATTATGCAGGGTTACTGTGTCTAAAGTCATTATACTTTTCAATCATTAATTGCTGCTTATGACTGAAGGCATTCAAAGTGGTTTGCCATCCTCTGGTATCAGAAACCATCTCCCACAAAACAATGGGATGTTCTGGGAAATTGACTGTATTGCTGCCTATCCCCTACCTTTCTACTGTTGAAGAAGGCTACTGATAGAATATTCCAGAAAAAGGATGGCATAGCAGAGTAGTAGAGGAACAAACTACAAACTGCCAAGAAATGTTTTGATATACAGTAACCAAGACTAGATAGTGTTGATGTCTAACTAAAACTGGTTGAAACACATTAGCTTATCCTTGATCAGATGAATAGCAGAGGATAAGAGAAGAATGCAGTGGATACAACAAATCAGTACATTATCAGAAATGTCACTATCATCTTTAATGCAGAGCTGGTGGCATCCAGCATCTCCTGGGAAAGGTCAGTTACGTGAAACACCTTATTCAGCTTCTCCGGGAAATCCACCTGTGAGCTGGTGCACAGGAGACTGGTAAAACTCATCAGCTTGTGGTGCTACAGCAGTAACTGACAGCTGGACAAATTACAGGAATCCAAAGGACGCTGAGGAAAAGATCTTTTCTCAAGTATTTGTGTTTGTAGCTTCTGTACCACATTGACTGAGACTATTTTGTAATTTCAGATATATCTGAGACAACTGCAAAGAAGGAAACCACATGAAAATAAAAGCAATCTGGCCTTCTGGATTCTGTCTACTTCTGAAACTCAGAGAACGGGAAATAAGAACATTTACTGACTGACATGTTGATTAGACTGAATATGGCTTAATTTCTGAGTAGAGTCATTTTCACCAACACAATCTCTGAATTACCTCCAGAAATCTAAAAATCTTACAGTGAGACATAGTACAGGCAGTTTTTTAAAATACATCCTGGAAAGATTTCATATATAGTCCAAATAAAGAAGCGATGCTGGCTCAACTCTCAGAGAATGAAACACCTTCCTATCAAGCCACTACAAAAGAATCATCAGCTTCCATTGTAGATGGATCAGAGGGAGCATGGGAGCTGATAGATATGGATGAGTGTGAATCATTCTGTGTTTACAGCTGTTTCTACCAGGTAGCTGGCAGGAGATAGTCTGGTGCAATATATAGACATAGAATATCTCAAGTTCAAACGGACCCGTAAGAATCAAGTCCGACTCCTGGCTCTTTGCAGGACTATCTAAAATTAAACCATATTACCATTGACCAGATGCTTCTTGAGACCCTGATAACTTCCCTGGGCAGCCTGTTCAGTGGCCAGCCACCCTTTCAGTGAAGAACCTTCTCCTAATGTCCAATCGGAACCTTCCCAGTTATGGCTTCATTCCTTTTCCTCATGTCCTACTGTTGGTCACCAGAGAGAGATCAGCACCTTGCCTGTCCAGTGCCCCCCTTGAGGAAGTTGTAGGCTCCCATGAGGGCACCCCCCCAGCCTTCTCTTCTCCAGGCTGAACAGACCAAGTGACCTCAGCTGCTCCTCGTAAGTCTTGCCCTTGAGGCCTTCCACTAACTTGGTTGCCCTCCTCTGGACACACTCTGATAGTCTGAAGTCCTTGCATGAAGGTGCCCCAAACTGCACACAGTGTTCAAGCTGAGGCCGCCCCAGTGCAGAGCAGAGCAGGACAATTCCCTCCCTCACCCGGCTGGCAATGTTTGCCTGATGCCCCCAGGACAAAGTTGGCCCTCCCAGCTGCCAGGGCACTGCTGACTCCTATTCAGCTTGCCTTTGGTCAGGACCTCCAGGTCCCTTTCCGTGGGACTGCTCTCCAGCCTCTCATCCCTCAATCTGTATGTACAAAGAGTATTACCCTGTCCCAGGTGGAAAATCTGGCACTTGCTCTTGTTAAATTTCATATGGTTGGTGTTTGCCCAGCTCTCCACCCTATCCAGATCTCTCTGTAAGGCCTCTCTATCCTTGAGGGAGTCCACAGCCACTCCTGGATTAGTGTCATTGGGAAACTTTCTAACGGTACCCTCAATTTCTGAGTCCAGATCACTTGTAAAAGCATTACAGTGGCCCTAAAATTGTACTCAGTGGTTTTGAATGCAAAGGGGTGCTGTGAAGTTCAAAACTCTCCAGTTTTGAATGATCAGGGCACACACAACTTGCAACTCTGCACATGTACATTTCCAGTGAGCAGAAATAATAACTGCGGTATGAACTGGATCTACACGAAAATAAAATGTGTGCTTTCATATTCTTTTCTAGACAGTAGTAAAGATGGTTCATAGCAGCATGTCTTGGGACATCTGGAAAAAGTAGAAGGGGTTTGACTCTACTAGCACTATGTAAAATTAAAAATAAATAATTTATAATTCCTGCATTACATGTGAATTTGTCTCTCATGTTAAAGAGACATATTTTCACTCTTGGAATAAACTTCAATATCTCTGTGAATTTTAAAAGTTTTAATAATAGATTGGAAACCTGCAAAAATTGAAAATCTCTAGTTTACTGCTTTTTAAAGCCACACAAGCTTACACACAGCAAGGAAGTAGATTGTTTTTACAGTACATGTAAGAAAACCCCTGACTTGTAATAAGCTGAAAAATACTCAGGCACTGAGTCAATACATTTCTATTGTTTATCTTCCCACAGGTCAGTAATAAATGGAACAATGTCAGCTAACAAGACCAAGCAGAGTAATGAGAGCTTGTATGCCTCCTGCCTGACAGTAGTAAGTGCTATGGAAACTATTTTTCACCTTCCTGAAAAAAGAATAACATTTTCTTTCCTAGATTTTATGTTCCATTCAGAAGACTGATTTGGAAGGAAAAATTGCTATGAAATAGCAGTACTTTGAAGTTAGCACTGAATAAGAGTTTGAGGGAAAAAGCTGTCTTTGAATTAATA
>NW_020960905.1:6153-7355 GCF_003031625.1 Empidonax traillii | reverse complement strand
ATCTCAGACAGGGCAGAGCAGGTGACACCCCACAGGGCTGAGGGGAAAAAGAGGCAAAATTAGAGATATGAAATATGTTCAAAACATTCAGGAGCTCTTCTGAGCAATATTTCTTCATTTGAATCATTGGTAGGAAATTTATATTGATAAGTAGCTGTACAAAGCTGTTCATACCGTGAGTAGATCAGGTCATAGAATATGGGTTTGGTTTTTCAGTGAAAAAAAAAAATGAAAAAAAATTTAAAATAAAAAAGGAATTCTTGAAATATTGGACAGGAAGTTTTGAGCAATTACCAAGGATTCTATTCTGCAGAGGTTTCTACTCTCTCCCAAAATCCACACTCTGAGGAGGGTCCTCTCCAGCACAGCAGCACATCCTGTGCCCTTGGGGGCTGGGCTGCCAGGGCTGTCCCCAGGAACGGACTGGCCAAGGAGGGCAGGACAATGCTCAGGGGTCAGGAGGGTCATCAAAAAGGTGACCCCACCCAGATGAAAGATTTTGGGGAGGTCAGGAAAACTGGGAAAAAAATAGATGGGGTATTTGGGTTGGGGAAAAGGAAATGTCCAACAAATATGAAAGATTTTGATGAGTCAAAAACAGTTTCAGGGAATGCTGAGGGTGCTGAAACACTGACTGTGCAAACATTCCTGATGGACCTTTACTCTGTTTGTAACCTCAACACTCCCCAAAAGTGCTGCCCCTCCCATTAAAAGGAATCCACTGCTCTCATTCAAAGCCACAAAAAGCTCAAACCCAGAACTCCAGACTGTTATTTTTCCTCCAATGCCCACCCCAATCCCAAACCTGCACTCTTAGTATGAAAACACAAGCCTTAATCCTGACCCAGCCCAAAAAGCTCTTCCCCTCATCATGAACCAGACCCTGCCATCAGAACAACAAACCTGCCAAAGTTGTGCCCAATCCCCACCCTGAGCTCTAAAGCCCAAGGCCTGAGCATGAAGCACCCCCAGAGCCCTTGGGAGCAGGGCAAGGACCTGCAGGGCCCAGAGCAGGCCAGGGGGTTGGCAGAGCAATGGGAGGTGACCTGGATCTGCTCAGCTCTGCAGGGACCCCCAGCAGAAGGGCCTGGGCTCTGTCAGGGATGTCCTGGGGCACAGGGGCTCAGCAGCAAAGCCAAGAAGGCCAAGTGCACATGGCAGCAGCCAGAGCTGGGGGACAGCAGAGCCATCAGGGAGGGCCC
>NW_020960905.1:0-3360 GCF_003031625.1 Empidonax traillii | reverse complement strand
CAAGCTTACCTGAGCCGTTCTCACTCTGGCGTAAGCTCTCAGGGTCACAAATCTTCAACAGGACTCTGCCTCATTTCAGTCCTTCTCATGAAGTCTCGGCTTCCTGGTACATCCACAAGCTCCTTTGTGAGCCGCATGGGGGTCTCCTCACCCCAACAATCTTCCAAAGGTAGCAGGGATTTATTTTTCCGTCTTTTCCCTGCTGAAGAGAGAGAGTGAAAGGGGGGAGAAACAGCCCCCCTCTTTGAACTTCTCTCTCCTCCAGCTGCTGGCTTTGACCTTGGACACTTCCTTATCTCTCTGCTGGAATTTCTTCTGCAGCGTTTTTTTGTCCAAGCAGTCAGTCCTTTAAAGTGCTTTTCTTCACTCTCTTACAAGAGAGAAGGGGCTTCAGTGCCACACCTGCCCCTGGCCCAGGGCCGGGGGTGGAGGGAGGCCTGGCCCCCACCTGGGGCCTGCCTCTCTCCCCCTACATGGCTCCCTAATTTCAACTGCCACCAATTTCAACTGCTCCTAATTTCAACTGTGCCACCAACCTTCTCTTCTGTTTTCTTAAATATGTAATTAGCAAAGGCGTTACTAAAGTTTTGATTGGCTTTTTTCTCCAGAAATTCACCGGGACAAAACCATCCTCAGCCCCAGGGGTTGGCTGGTGGGCAAGACCACCACAACAGGGGACTGGTGAAAACAAAGGGACACCCATGATGTCACAGGGATATCAGTGAAGTCAAAGGCATCTCGTGACATCACAGGGACATCAGTGACCTCACGGGGACGTGGTGCCACCTCTGGGGACATTAGTGACATCACAGAGACAGCAGTGACATCACTGGGGACCAGTGATGTCACAGGGGACTGTTGACAACAAAGGGACAGCTGTGATGTCACAGGGCTATTGGTGACATCACAGGGGACTTCAGTGACTTCACAAGGGCAAGGGTGAAATCACAGTGACACCAGTGACATCATCAGGGTCATTGCTGACATCACAGGGGACAGTGGTGACATCACAGGGAGATGGGTGACATCATTGGGGACCAGTGACATCACAGGGGACTGTTGACAAAAAAAGGGCAATCGTGGTGTCACAGGGACACCAGTGGCTTCACAAGCACAGGGCTGACATTATAGAGACACAAGTGACATCATCGGGGACATTGCTGAAGTCACGGGGGGCAGTGGTGACACCACAGGGACAGAGTGACACCATTGAGGAACAGTGACATCACAGGGGACTGGTGACAAAAAAGAAACAGCCGTGAGTCACTGGGAAATCAGTGACCTCAGAGGGAACATCGGTGACTTCACAGTGACTGGGGTATCATCACAGATACATCAGTGACATCATCAGGGACATTGGTGACATCACAAGGCACTGGCAACAATAATGGGAAAGCCATGATGGCACAGGGACATTGATGATATCACAGGGGACATCAGTGACTGCATAACGCCAGCTGTGACATCACAGAGACATCAGTGATATCACTGATGACACTAGGGACATCACAGGGACATCCATGACATTACTGGGGACCAATGACATCAGAGGGAACTGGTGAAAACAAAGGGACATTTTTGATATCACAGTGACATCAGTGACATCATTGGGGACATTAGTGACTTTACAAGGACAAGGGTGACATTACAGAGACATCGGTGACATAATCAGAAACATTGGTGACACCACAAGGGACAGTGGTGACATCACAGAGAATGCAATGACCTCATTGGGACCAGTGACGTCACAGGGGACTGTTGACAACAAAGGGACAGCTGTGATGTCACAGGGACATTGGTGAACTCACTGGGACATGGTGCCATGGCTCAGCACAGTGGTGACATCACAGAGACAACAGTGACATCATTGAGGACAATGGTGACATCACAGGGGACAAAGGTGACATCACAGGGGACAAAGGTGACATCACAGGGGATAGCTGTGACATCATTGGGACAGCAGTGCCATCACTGAGGACCAGTGATATGGCTGGAGAGAGCGGAGACATCATTGTGGATACTGGGAGCACCCCTGGGGAGAGGAGTGACATCACAGGAGACAGTGGTGACAACCGTGGGGACACAAGTGACATCACTGGGCACCAGTGACATCACAGGTGTCTGGTGACATCACAGAGACAGCGGTGACATCACTGGGGACCAATGATTTCACAGGGGACTGTTGACAAGAAAGGGACAGCCCCGATGTCACTGGGACATTGGTGACATCACAGGGGACTTCAGTGACTTCACAAAGACAAGGGTGACATCACAGTGAAACCAGTGACATCATCGGGGTCATTATTGACATCACAGGGGACAGTGGTGACATCACAGGGAGATGGGTGACATCACTGGGGACCACTGACCTCACAGGGGACTGGTGACAACAAAGGGACAGCCGTGATGTCACAGGGACATCGGTGAACTCACTGGGACATGACGGGGACATGGTGCCGAAGGTCAACACAGTGGTGACATCACAGAGACAGCAGTGACATCACTGGGGACAGTCTTCTCATCACAGAGGACAGTGATGACCCCACAGAGACACCAGAGACATTATCAGTGTCACTGGTGACATCACAGGGGATAGTGGTGACATCAGAGGGACAGCGGTGACATCATTGGGGACCAGTGACATCACAGGGAACTGATGACATCATTGGGGACAGAGGGGCCACCCCTGGGGACAGCAGTGACATCACAGGACACAGTGGTGACACCCATGGGGACAGCAGTGACATCACTGGAGACCAGTGACATCACAGGGACATCAGTGACATCAAAGGGACAGTGGTGACATCATAGGGACAGCAGTGACATCATTGGGGACATTGGTGACATCAGAGGGGACAGCAGTGACATCACAGGGGTCTGCTGATATCATAGGGACATCAGTGATGTCACCAGGACATGGTGCTACCACTTGGGAGAGCGGTGACTTCACAGAGACAGCAGTGACATTTTGGGGACACAGGGACCACCCTTGGGGACAGCAGTGACATCACATGGAACAGTGGTGGCATCTATGGAGACAGCAGTAACATCACTGGAGACTGCTGACATCACAGGGATAGCAGTGACATGAAAGGGACAGCAGTGACATCACAGGGACAGCAGTGACATCAAAGGACACCAGTGCCACCTCTGGGGACCTCAGTGACATCACAGAGGACCAGTGACATCATTGGGGATGGCGGTGACATCAGAGGGAAAGTAGTGACATCAAAGGGACAGCGATGAGGTCACAGAGACAGCAGTGACATTGCTGGGGACAGGAGTGACATCACAGGGGACAGTGGTGACATCATTGGGGACACAGGGACCACCCTTGGGGACAGCAGTGACATCACAGGG
>NW_020960904.1:0-7357 GCF_003031625.1 Empidonax traillii | reverse complement strand
GCCATTTGTGAGCGGCCGGGGCGGCTGAGGGCTCAGCCCGGCAGCGCCGGAGCCCCGGAATGAGTGAGTATCTGAGGGGCTCGGGGGAACAGGGGGCGCCGCAGGGGCCGCCGCCGGGCGATCGGAAGCGCCACGGGGTCGCGGCGGGCCGCCCCAGGGCCGGGGCGCCGTGAGGGAGGAGGAGCCCCCCTCTCTCCATCAGAGCCGCGGGCGGGGACGGGCGAGGGACCTCTCAGATGCCCGTCCTGGCAGGCGCCGGTGTCGCGACAGCCGCAGCTGTCGTGCCTGGGTGTCGCGATTGCGGTGGGTTCTGAGTCGGGGGGAGGCGCCGCTCCCGGCAGTGACACCCCCGAGATGGTCCTGTCACACCGGGAGTGTGGAGATGACAGCCCCAGGATGGTCCCGTCCCACCGGGAATGTGGCCGTGACACCCCCGGGATGCCCCTGTCCCACCGGGAATGTGGCCGTGACACCCCCGGGATGCCCCTGTCCCACCGGGAATGCTGGCGGACTTCTGCATCCGCCTGAATTCCTTGGAAAATGCATCCTGGCTCAGCGTTGCCAAACTGGTCCCTGTGGGAAAACCCAGAGCTGTGGGAAAAGGTGGTTTCCAGTGAGGATACGAAGGAAAGAAGAGCCAGAAAACTAGATAATTCCACAGAAATCTTTATTATTTAATGTTGCTTTTGCTTTAATTTGCTAATGGAAGCCATCGGTAAATAGCAGGAAATGCCAGGGAATGGATGTGTAGGAGGAGTGTTGCTGGGCTGAGTTGTTGCCCTGCTACCTGTTGACAAGGTTGCTCCTAACTGGGCATCTCTTGTAGGGCAGAGTTCAGGGATAATTAGATTTAGTTCCTGTAGTCATGCTCATCAAAATAATATTCCATACGAATTTGTTTAAATCAATTATATTTAACTAACTGGGGGGTTTTTTCTCCCCCTGAATGTCCAGGTTAACTCCCAGTTTTAGCTCAACTGCTAACAGTGGGAAAAGGTCAACTGAGGTAAATTTGAGGATTTCTTTAAGCTTGGCTTAAAGATCCTGTGCCATGATTTGTAAAGGTGCCTGAAAATGTTAAAAAAAAATCAACCTGAAGCAATTTTTTCCCCCTATAACTCAGGAAAGACTCAATAATCTTTAATCCTTACAGGAATCTTTACTTTCTCAAACAGCCTAGCTAAGAAATGAGTTTAGCTGATTCCTTCTGTACCTCAGAACATTTCCCAAAGCCTGATATCAGTAAGGCCCATAACTCTCATAAGCCTCTATCCCTGCTGTCTGATGCTGAAGGAATTGAGGTGGATTTCCTTCTCAGCAGAACAAGTGCAAAGTTTCTGAAAAGAAAATAAAGGCTGAAAATCTTGGTCTCGAAACTTAACCGACTAAACGTGAATACCCAAAAAAATTCAGTGTAAAGGCCGGTGTTTTGGAAATGCTGGATCTCCAAGCATTTAGCAGGCTGGCAGTTGTTCCTGTAAGTAATTTCTCCTCACAACTGCTGCGGTGGGAAGTTGGGGTCTTAATCACGCAGTCCCTTTCCCTCGCTGCCGCCCAGGAATGAGCTGCACCATCGAGAAGGCGCTGGCGGACGCGAAGGCGCTGGTGGAGCGGCTGCGGGAACACGACAGCGCGGCCGAGGCGCTCATCGAGCAGACCACGGCGCTCAACAAGAGGGTCGAGGCCATGAAGCAGGTTTGTTTTCCCCAACCTCGGGCACCCCGCTGGGATCTCAGCGCGCAATGGCCATCGCTGTAGGCTCGGGTAATCCTTTAATGCCACCTGAAAAGAGGTTGGGTGTAGAGTTGGACCCTGCCAAAAGGTTTTCTCACTCGTGGTCGTTTCTGTTCTGAGGTTAAGCTGGGCAAGGCATGGCGTTGGATTGCGTAGATTTCAGTAGAGAGCTCCTGGAGAAGGTAAAGGTGTCTCCTGACTTTCCACGTGGGAGTTCCTCCTGTCACTTTAATAAGACACAGGATATCTTAACGGGGCTATAAAATAATAAAACCCTGCAGGTGATTCAGCCCCGTAAAACTCGTCATGCTGAGGCTTCATGGCTTCAGATAAGAGTATTGCATTTACCCTTCTGTTGGGAGTCAGGATCCACTCACTGGGATCTGTGTGACTTGTTCCCACACAGTCTTGTGGTTTAAGGGACTGGGAAGCCACAGTGGGTTTGAAGAGGTTAATACCTCATGGTTTGTCTCTACCACATCTCTCTCAGTTATGAATTACCTGATGGTGAACTTGACCTGCCTTAACTGAAGGTTAAATAACACCCACTACACACATCTATGGAGTGAAACTTGTTTAAAAACAACATAGGTGATGCTTTTATGTCTCTAAAGGACAGCATGTCAACAACACCTTCAGAACTGTGTGTGTTTGATATTATCATTTAAAACCAAACATTGTCTTGCTGGTTACAGACCTTGCCTGGCAGGGGAAGTGGTGCCTTGTGACCTGCTGTGTAATGCCAGCCTGCGTTCACTCACTGATGTCGTGCCTTGTTGTTTTTTTCCATGCCCAGTACCAAGAAGAAATCCAAGAGCTCAATGAAGTAGCGAGACATCGCCCTCGGTCCACGCTGGTGATGGGGATCCAGCAGGAAAACAGACAGATTAGGGAATTGCAGCAGGAAAATAAAGGTGAAACATGAAAATTCTGTCCTTTCCAAGTTCCAGTTGCACTACTGGAAATTAGTGAGGAGATAAATAGAACTTAATTCTGCAGTAGAGGGATCTGTTTGGAGATGTGTTTCCCCTGGTAAAAACAACTAACTTAGGAGCAATCAGAACAAGTTGGGGGGGTGAGCACAGCTGTGCAATTCCTTCTGGAATTCTGTACACTGGGAATGTCCTTCTCCTCCTGTCCTGGTTCTTTGTTAAGCTCTAACTGAATTGCAATCCTGTTGGCAGAACTACGCACGTCTCTGGAGGAGCATCAGTCTGCTCTGGAGCTCATCATGAGCAAGTACAGAGAACAGATGTTCAGGCTGCTTATGGCCAGCAAAAAGGATGACCCGAGTATAATAACAAAGCTAAAAGAGCAACATTCCAAGGTAAGAACTTCATGGGGGGTTTTGCCACTGCTTTTTTAAATTAACACTTTATAGTGGACCAGTTCAAAGCGTACTTTGTCTCAGTTTTTGTATCACTGCACTACCAACAAGTCCTAATTTTTGTAATCCAGTCCATGCAACGTGAACAGGAAACCTGAGCAATCGAGTAACTCAACCTTACCAGCTTCTCACTTTCTTAAACTTTAAACAAATAGCATTTAATTACTATATCTACTTAATTTACTTTTGTTTTACTTTGATCTTTAGCGCCACTGTCCTATTGCACTGCCAGATCTCAGTGATATTCACATTTTTAGACTGGTTTTAGCTTAATGCTCTTGGCTCCAAAAAGTGATTAGTGAACCTGTGCTTACTAGGAAGAACAAGCTTTGGAAATCCAATATTCAAATATTTTTACCCTAAATATCATAAATTTAAAAAAAAAAAAAATATTTTAAAAGCCCCTTGGAATATTGAAAAACATAACTGGGTTTGAACTATATCCTTAGGATAAAATGTTACAAAAGGACAGGTGTAGATCCTTTACAGCAGAAGTTACCTCAGCACATGGTGTAAAATAAAAATAATACCACACAATATTATGGAGGAGGAGATTTAGGCTTCTACATTTTTGTTAAACCTGATCCCACAACAATGCCTGATGGAAGGGGTTTATCACCCTTAACCTGACACTTAGGATTTCTGGAATTTCATTACTTTCTCTCCTGCTCAGCCTTCACATTCAGTAAGGCTGAACAATCTTGAAGCACTTTTTAAACACTTCCCTCTGATTAGGTAAAAAATCCATTATAACCAAGGAATTCAGCTGTACCAGAAGGGGCTGTTTCCTCAAGTGCCAGCTCTTACCTTTAGCACCTGTTTACAGGAGATCATTGATTCCTGTCCGTATCTGATCTGACATCAGTGACCTTGGAACAGGCCTGAATCACTCTGATGCAGAGGCACAGAAGCTGGAAAATAGAAATGAGGGAGGAGAGCAGGATATGTGAAAAACCCACACCCTTCTCAAGGCCCGTCCCTGCCTGACCACAGCTTCCTGCCAAGCTAAATTTGGGGATTCTTTGAAATAAATGTTTTGTGTCATCACCTGCACTGGAAACTGAGCAGCAAATAAAGATTCACAGCAGGTTCTTCCCTGGCCCCTCCCATTGGGAGTGGGCACTGGAGGAGGAAACAGCTGAATCAGGGCTTGGGCAGGTGGAACGGCAAAGGCTTGGCATCGCAGTACACTTGGAATAAAAGACAATGCCACACAAAAGCTTCTGAAGAGATACCTGTCCATGGGCTGCTCCTGGAGATTAGGTTTCCAGCTGGAAAGAATGTTGCAGACCCTGCTGCTCTCAGCTGAGTTGGTTTGCATATCCCACATGATGCACAGCAATTCCTGCTGCACAGGAAGGCCTTGGCAGGGCAAGCACGGGGCTGACTCCCTTTGGAGACACAGTTCAGAAAATTCTCATAAAAGGGGCCAGTGTGGGACAAAATAAACAGGACCATGGTGGCCAACTTCAGTGTCACCATTTAGGTCTGTTAAAATGCACTTTAATGCTTCATTTACCGTGTTCCTGACCCTGCCTGTGCCAGGAGCTGCAGGTGCACGTGGACCAGATCACCGAAATGGCAGCAGTGATGAGGAAGGCCATCGAGATTGATGAGAGGCACGGCTGCAAAGAGCAGGAACGCATCACCCAGCTTGAGGTGAGGGTGGGACACCTCTGGAGCAAGGCAGGGAGTGGAACAGCTCTGGAGCAAGGCAGGGAACGGCAGCACAGCCGGTTCCTTGGAGTTCCTGCTGTGTTACACTGCCCTGGTGGGAGGGGTGCAAGTGCCATTTCCCCGCTCCAGCTTCCTCTCAAGGTGGGGTGCAGAGGGGAGCCCTCACAGAGGGAGCAGGAGGGTCAGAAACCTGATGCTCTCAGTGGTAGAAGATAAAAGATTTTTATCCTTCTGCATTAGTTTGGAGTAGAGGGGAGGTTGCTAATGTAATTCCCGTGATTTGGAGTCCTGTTAAATGCCTTGTTCTTTCTGTTTTCAGCAAGAAAACAAAGGCTTGAGAGAAATCCTCCAAATCACTAGAGAATCGTTCCTGAACCTCAAGAAGGAGGATGCATCAGAGAGCACCTCCCTGTCAGGATTAGTGACAAGCAGTGATCTGAGCCTGAGGAAGAGCTAAGGCCTGTGGGAGCCAGGAAGCCTCAATTGCACACTTTCCCAAGGGAGCAGCAGGGCTCACTGGTCAAGCACTTGTTCGGAATAGGGCACCAGCAAGAGGATGTGTCAAACTCCAGCTCAGTGGCTTTTATACTGTGTGAAATAAATTACATTGGTGTGACAGACTCCTTGCCATAGGTCTGACTCCAGCAGGAAATGGATTCACGGGAATTCCTTTTATATGGAATCATTTTGCAGAGAAAAGGTGAGATTTCAAGTAATTTATAGAAGCTATTGCTCGTGCAAAGTCTCAGTGCAACTGTTCTATAAGAAAAGGTAAGATTTCAAGTCCAATCTCTGGCTAAAAAAAGCAGTAACTTCTGAAAATGCTTTGTGCATGATCCACATTTTTACCTTTGGTTTCTTTTTAAATGAATTCTCATTTTGCACCCAACCTGTTTGATGGAAAGGGCACAGAGGCAGAAGAAGCCACATTAGTCCCATCTGTTCCTTCTCCAAACTTCCTAACTGGGAAACAGCAAGTGGGAAGCACCCAAGGAGTGGCAGCAGAAAGGTGGGTGGGAGGAAGAGCAGCTGAAGGCAAGGTTGGCAGCCTGCAATTAATAATGTGAATTTCTCTTTCTCCAGTACTAACCAGCCACCAGAAAGGTTTTAAGGTGAGTTAAGCAGAGCTGAACTATTCTGAAACCACCACTTAGGCAGGTTTGATTTTCAGGGACAACACCCCAAAAGGAACTCAGATCCAGCACTTCCAAGGGGGCCAGTCCTGGGCCCCCATTCATGCAGATGCTGAAAGGACAGATAGGTCAGCTCATTTCCACAGCACTTTTTGTAAATGGAGGAACTGCTGCTTCTCCTCCCAGGGCACCTTCTAGGCTTGACAACACACCGAGGACATTCACCTGCATGGAGACAAAGTTAGAACCATTTCCAAACTTGCTCAACATCCAAGGGGGGTTTTTTGGGGAATGTTTTAGCTCCAGCACAGAGTATTCTCACCTGCTGTTATTTTCTGTAACACCTTGCCAGTGCTGCTCTGATTTAGATTTTGCATTTCTGCTGCGGCTTGCCAGAAGCAACATCTTTTTTTTTTCACTGGAGTGTTCTGTTGTTGCAAACTGGATGAGACATTTTGGGTTCAGCTGCTGAAGTTCCTGTTTCTGGAAGCATCTTTTCAGCCATTGACTGGTGTCAGAGACGTTTCCACCCCTTCGGATGCTGATGCAGCTCCATGGCTGAATTCTGGCTTGGCTTCCCGCTCCAGAGGAGGGTTCCTGGTCTGTGGCAGAACTTGGAGGTTGCTCTGTTATGAAATAATGCTTGATTAGTGTTTATTTTTGTAAATTGAAGAGAAATGTGACTTAATTTATCTACTCCCAGCCCTCACATTTGAGATGTCTCCCCTCTCACCCCCCTGCCCTGATCACTTCAGGATTCTAAAGAGCCTTCCCAGTGTGTGGAGTGACTATTTTTCATGGCATACCTGTTATTTTTGTAACTCAGATGGCTTGGAAAGGATTTATGGCTAGAATTGTGTACTGTACAGGAAACCTATTTTATCAATAAAGCTGACTGAAAACACAGATGTTTCCATGATTAAAGCAAGGCTGGAAGGGAAGGAATGTGGTGGAGAAGTTTCAGCATCAGACAAGTTGTTTACCAGCCTCGGTCAAGAAGGAGCATCGAGGTCCAAAAGTGCCACCAGAAACCAAGCTGATTTATATTCATATGGAATAGTACAACTAAGAGCTTGAAAAGCCCCCCCATTTGAACCATGGCAGGCCACCCTAAAGGGTCACTATGGAAAAAGGGCAGCAGAAAACTAAAAGGGCCTCAGGGAACATAAACCAGTAGGGAAGTGGAAATGCAAGGCTGAGGATGAAAAAAGGCGACAGAAGAGAACTGAACTCAGGATGCAAAAGGGCAAAGACTGCGGAGTTTAGTATCACCAGGTTTTAGAGTTATGAGCTGCAAAAAGCCGTATTTTTCAAGATATGTATGAAACAGAGTTCTATAGAATCTTCAGCATGCAAGGTCTCAAATCTCTTCCTTTTCTCTGAGAGAAAGTAAGGATTTTAGTGCTGACATTTTTTTTTTCCCCAG
>NW_020960903.1:13152-15032 GCF_003031625.1 Empidonax traillii | reverse complement strand
GAGCCTTTCCCCAGGGGAACACGTCTGTGCTGGCCTGAGCAGCCCTTCCTGCAGCCCCTGCCCGTGCTCCCCACAGCCCCCGAGCTGGGGGGGCTGCTCTGCAGAGCAGGGGGGCTGTGGGGCCCGGGGCCAAGGGGGACTCTGTGGGGCTGTGCTGCTCAAGCTGGGAGGCAGAGCCAGCTGATGGTGCTCCTGCCACGGAGCACCTCCCACAGACGCTCCTGTGTGGCCATGGAGGGTGCTCAGAGGGGCCCTGCCTTGTTCCAGAGCTGGCACATGGCTTGGGGGGCTGCTCTTGATTGACCTCTGCAAGTTCACTGAGGGCAAGAGAAGCCCCTTGCAAGAGTTTTCCCTGTTCCTGCTGCGTCCCCTGGGGTTGCAGAACTCTCCTTTAACAGTTTTCAGGGACATTTAGTACTTTGTCTCTGGGTGACTCCACCCTGGGCAGGATTCTGCTCCAGGGCTCCAGTCACTGCTGACTGTATGGGATGGGCTGTCCCTGCAGATCCTCTGGGCTCTCCTGCACGTTCTCATTTCCTATACACAAGTCCTCCCCTGCCATCAGAGCCAGCCCAAGCTGCAGAGCCCCAGGCAGGTGACTTGGAGATTCTTTGTCATCTCCATTGGCCATCGGCCCGCAACACACACCATCTGAGCCAGCCCTCAGTCCCTGCAGTGCCAGTGGGTCCCTGCCCTCCCTGCACTGTCTGCATGGAGAAACAACAAAGCAACAAGACTTGCAGAGTCTACTCCTTTCTTAGACTCAGAGATGGTGATTCCTCATGTACAAACTATCACAGGGAGGATGTTTGACAAATACCTTGCTGCATGAACTTTTATTTTATTTAAATGCACAAAGAGCATGATGCCTGATTAGTACATTCTGTGGGTCAAAAAAAAGTGTTAGAGATTGAATTATATATGAGAAGAAGTAAAAAATTTCAGTGTAGGAGAAGAACAAAAATGGAAAGCCAACCACCCCCATCACTCTCAAAAGTTTAGAAGGCAGGCGGGACCCAAAATGTGTTCCACAATGAGTGTTCTACAGAAGAAAAGAGGCAGGTTATTCCTCCTGAACAGCATCCAGTCATCATTTTCCTTATGGCATCCCTGAGTTCCTGGTTCCTCAGGCTGTAGATGAGGGGGTTCAGTGCTGGAGTAACCACGGAGTACAGAACTGACAGGGCCAGATCCAGGGATGGGGAGGACATGAAGGGGGGCTTCAAGTGGGAAAATATGCCAGTGCAGACAAAGAGGGAGACCACAGCCAGGTGAGGGAGGCACGTGGAAAAGGCTTTGTGCCGTCCCTGATGAGAGGGGATCCTCAGCACAGCCCTGAAGATCTGCACATAGGAGAAAACTATGAAAATGAAACAGCCTAATAAAGCAAAAGCACTAAAAGCAATAAACCCAGTTTCCCTCAGGTATGTGCCTGAGCAGGAGAGCTTGAGGATGTGAGGGATTTCACAGAAGAACTGGCCCAGGGCATTGCCCTGGCACAGGGGCAGGGAAAATGTATTGGCTGTGTGCAGCACAGCATTGAGAAACCCAGAGGCCCAGGCAGCTGCTGCCATGTGGGCACAAGCTCTGCTGCCCAGGAGGGTCCCGTAGTGCAGGGGTTTGCAGATGGCAACGTAGCGGTCGTAGCACATGATGGTCAGGAGGGAAAACTCTGATGAGATGAAGAAGATAAAGAAAAAGGCCTGTGCAGCACATGCTGTGTAGGAGATGGTTGTGGTGGCCCAGAGGGAGTTGTGCATGGCTTTGGGCACAGTGGTGCAGATGCAGCCCAGGTCTGTGAGGGAGAGGTGCAGCAGGAAGAAGTCCCTGGGGGTGTGCAGGTGCTGGTCGCAGGCTACGGCGCTGAGGATGAGGCCGTT
>NW_020960903.1:9202-11058 GCF_003031625.1 Empidonax traillii | reverse complement strand
GCTGGCTGGAATTCCAGTGACGTTACCCCAGCGTCTGGAATTGGAAAATCCGCGGTAAGCAGTGATTTGGAAGTCGTGCCCTGGGCCAGGCACGCAGCCAGAAAGGGGAAACAGAATGGGGAACGCCCTCTCAAAGGAGGAGGAGGCGGTGGAAAAGTTTCTCCAAGCTATCCTTTATAGAAAGGACCCAAATTATGATTCGAACGCTCTTAGAGAGCTGTTAAAGTGGTCCAAGTCACGGGACCTTATCCCCAGTGTTTCTGCTGCCTTTGAAGTGTCTACCTGGGTCACTGTGGGTCAGAAACTGTGGGATGAGACCTCTAGAGGGTCTAAAGAAATTAAAAAGTTCCCACCCGTCTGGCGCTTGCTAGTAGACGCACTGGAAGAAACGGGAGCCGAGCGGAGAGTCACTCTGTCTGCGCGTGCAGCTTTAGAGGGTGGGAACCGGGCAGAAGTGAAAGTTTCCGAGAGTAAAACTTCTGCGGATCAGTTTGTGTTCAGTATTCCGACCGCGCCTATCCTAATGGCACCGAGAAAGCAGCGTGGCTTAGCCCCAGCTGCAGCGGGGGGGGCAAAAACCGAAGACCAAACAGCTGGAGCGGGGCCAGGGACTGCAACCGTCACTGCGCTCGCGCAGCCCACCGCTCCCCCCCTCCCCACAGTCCCCGCGTTGCCCGTGGCAACATCATCTGGCAGTACGCCTGCGTCGAAGACTGAGCCTGCGCAGTCAGTCACCGCAGCAGGACCTTCTACGTCGGCGCCCACAGCGCCACCTGCTGTACCCATCGCGCATGCGTCAGGCACGGAGCCAGCTGTTGCATCATCCTCAGCAGCGACTCCGAGTGAGGCATCCTTGCCTACCTCTGCGCATGCTCCGAGAGTCGCGCCCGCGCTGAAACGTCATCCTTCGCCGCCCCGGAAAAGAAAAATGAAAACAAAGTTTCAAGTGAAGGCGAACATACTTCCATCATTTCCATCTTCAGCACCTTCTTCGGAGGAAGAAGAAGAAGGGGAGACCTCAGATGCTGCAAGCGAGAGCGCTGCTTCGGAACAAATGAAGGCTCAGATAGCCAATCTACTTCAGCGCATGCAAGCACTGGAAAGCAAGTCACCAGAGTCGCAGCTTCCTTCGCAGACTTCAACTCTCCCTGCTGCTACAGCTCCGCCTGTGATGTCAATGCCACCTCCAGGACCCCCTTTCTCGCGCGCTACAGGGACTCAGATTCCTGTTACCGAGGCTACAGCTTTGCTGGGAGGGGAAGTGGGAGGTGGGAGTCATAATCTGGTTTTGCGATGGAAGGGAATAATTAAGCAGGCAATGTTAGAGGGAGATATTGAGCCGCTAAGTATTAGTGCATATCCTGTGTTTGTAGATGCGGCTGGTAATAAATCCTGGGAAGCTCTGGATTGGAAAGTCCTCAAAGAAGCAAAAACAGCAATAGCGCAATATGGGTTAAAATCAAGTTATACACAGTCTGTGCTTCAGCATCTTTTTACAGCTCATGCTTTAACACCATATGATACGCGAATGATTATTAACACCTTGTTAACCCCTTCTCAGCAGTATCAGTTCTTTAACAGGTGGACCGCTTGCTGCACCACAACTGCAGCTGAGCCGAGAGCACAAGGAGATCCGCTGTATGGAGTGACTTCTCAAATGTTACTGAGAACAGGTCCTTTTGAAAGAACAGATTGGCAAGCACAGTTCATGCCAGAAGTGTTGCGCACTAGCCAGGATTTAGCTTATAAATCGTTGCTTGCAGTGAAAGGTGAACATTCAGGCCCACCATGTACCTTAATTAAGCAGGGACATAATGAGCCATACAGCAAGTTCGTGGACCGCTTGCATCAGGCCA
>NW_020960903.1:7683-9181 GCF_003031625.1 Empidonax traillii | reverse complement strand
GATAATACTATGAAGGCAAAGTTTATGGATATGCTGGCCTACGATAATGCAAACGAAAAAACTAAAACAGTTTTAAGTACAGTACCTAGAGGTGCTGGGACAGCTCAGTTCCTTGAGGTTGCTGACAGGATGATAAAGGAAGACAAGGCTGCCTATATAGCTACAGCAGTGTCTTCAGCAGTGAAGCCTCTGTTGCGAAATCAGGGGAAGAATAATAAAAATAGTAGAAACATGAGGTGTTTTGCTTGTGGTCAGAAGGGACATGTAAAAGTTGAGTGCCGAGCTATGCTTTTACCAGGGGCTGCTCAAACCTCCATGCCGGCAGAAGGGTCAAAGTGGTATAAGATCTGTCAAAAGAATACTCACTTTACTAGTGATTGTAGAAGGAAGGGAAACTTCCGTCCGAGAGCGAATCACCCTCGCGCTATGACAGTAAATCAGGGTGCCTGGACCAATGGCCAGCAGCCACAACAGGGAGTGCAGGAGTGGACTTGGCAACAGCAATAGATACTTTGCTTGAAACTCAAAATGTGTATCTGATTGATTCTACTTTAAAAGGACCTTTAGGTAAAGGGTTAAGTGCTTTCTTGTTAGGACGTTCATCTTTGTCTCGTCAGGGAATTTTTGTGGTGCCAGGAGTGATAGATGCTGATGCTACAGGACTCATCAAAATCATGGTATATACTTTAACACCGCCAATTTTCATTCCCGCTAACAGCAAAATAGCACAGCTGGTACCTTTCAAGGCAATGGTGCCCAAGGCAGAATCACGGACTCGAGGGGACCAAGGTTTTGGTTCCACAGGTCCTCCTGAGGTGATGTTAGCCATAGACATAAAGCAGGAGAAACCTGAAGAGAGTGTAGTTGTACAGCATCCTAATGGTCAGTCCAGCACTATGACTATGCTCGTTGATACTGGAGCGGATGTTACCATCATCCCCAGACACAAATGGCCTAACACCTGGCCCGTGATGATGGCACCTGCAGGAGTGAAAGGGGTAGGTGGTGTACAGCAGACGTGGATCAGTAGAGATGTAGTAAGTTTTCATTTTTCTGACGGTGCATCAGTGAGTACAAGGCCCTATGTGCTATCTTTGCCAGTGGGTTTGATAGGTCGAGACCTGCTAGGTCAGATGGGAGCACGCCTGGTTACTTCTCCTTTTAAGAAGCGGCCATTGAAAAGCAGCCAACCTTGAAGTTGAAGTGGAAAACAGAAAAACCCATCTGGGTAGATCAATGGCCGCTGAAGGAAGACAGGCTGCAAATAGTACAACAACTGGTTCAGGAGCAATTAGATGCAGGTCACATTGTTCCATCTACAAGCCCATGGAATACTCCTATATTTGTCATTCCAAAAAAGTCAGGAAAATGGAGACTATTGCATGATCTACGAGCTATAAATGCAGTCATAGAGGATATGGGAACCTTACAACCGGGTTTACCCTCCCCTACAATGATTCCACATGATTGGGCTCTACTGATAATAGATCTAAAAGAT
>NW_020960903.1:0-3703 GCF_003031625.1 Empidonax traillii | reverse complement strand
AACCTTTGCATATTTTTATAAGTACTATAAGTTATAAGTCCCAAGATGGCTGCGGGTGTCTCCTCAAGAACAAAGAAAAACGTGGGTCAAGAAGAAGGTGGAGCTCGTTAAAGTAAACTATTGCTTGGTTATCTGTTAATGTCCAATTATAAAGGAATTTGTAATGGATGTTTACAGCTGGATGGTAGCTGGTGTCCAATTGTATGCTTCTTGTCACGAGACCTTGAGTAGAGATGTTATAAAAACCCTGGACCATCGCAATAAAGCGGACATATTTGTGATCTTATAGATCGTGTGTGTATGTTCCGGTGCCTCTCCGCCAAAAGATGTTTACAGCTGGACAGTAGTCTGTATCCAATTGTATGTTTCTTGTCACGAGACCCGGAGTACAGATGCTATAAAACCTCTGAGCTATCCTAATAAAGCGGACATATTTGAGATCTCATAGGTCGGGAATGTATGTCTCGGTGCCTCCCCACCAAAAGCAAGCCAACAATAAAACCTCTACGCTGGACTTCCGGAGGGCAGATTTTGACCTATTCAGAAGTCTAGTCCAGAGCATACCCTGGGAAACAACCCTTGAAAGCAAGGGGGTTCAGGAGGGATGGATGTGCTTCAAGCAGGAAGTTTTGAGAGCACAGGAACAGGCTGTACCGGTGCGCCGAAAGGCAAGCCAGCGGGGAAGACAACCAGCTTGGTTAAACAGGGAGATTCTGAAGGAAATCAGGGATAAAAAGAGAGTTTACCAACTATGGAAGAAAGGGTTGACTACTTACAAAGACTTCAGGAAGACAGCTAGATCATGCAGAAAGAAAATAAGGCATGCAAAAGCGCAATTTGAAGTTAAACTGGCCACTTCTGTTAAGGATAACAAAAAGTCCTTCTATAAATACATTAATAACAGAAGGAGGGGCAAAGAAAACCTCCATTCTTTGATGGACTTGGAGGGAAACATAGTTAATAGAGATGAGGAGAAGGCTGAGGTATTTAGCACCTACTTTGCCTCAGTTTTTACCAGTAAGACAGGTGGCCCTCAAGGCAATTGGCCTCTGGAGCTGGTAGACAGAGATAGAAAACCAAATAGTCCCCTTGTATTCTGGGAGGAAATAGTTGGAGACTTACTGAATCATCTGGATCCTCACAAGTCTATGGGACCAGACGGGATCCATCCTAGGGTAATGAGGGAGTTGGCAGAAGAGCTTGCCAAGCCACTCTCCATCATCTTCCAACAGTCCTGGATCACGGGGGAGGTCCCAGATGATTGGAAGTTGGCAAATATCACCCCAATCTATAAAAAAGGATGCAAGGCTGACCCTAGTAACTACAGACCTGTCAGCCTGATCTCGGTGCCTGGCAGAGTTATGGAGCAGATCATCCTGTGTGCAATCACACAGCAGCTACAGGATGGACAAGGGATCAGACCCAACCAACATGGGTTTAGGAAGGGCAGATCCTGTTTGACCAACCTGATCTCCTTTTACGATCAGGTGACCCACCTGGTGGATGAGGGAAAGGCTGTGGATGTGGTCTATCTGGACTTCAGCAAAGCCTTTGACACTGTCTCCCATAATATACTCCTGGAAAAGCTGGCAGCCCATGGTTTGGACAGGGGCACTCTGTGCTGGGTCAGGAACTGGCTGGAGGGCCGGGCCCAGAGAGTGCTGGTGAACGGGGCTGCATCCAGCTGGCGGCCGGTCACCAGTGGTGTTTCCCAGGGATCAGTGCTGGGCCCAGTCCTGTTTAACATCTTTATCGATGATTTAGATGAGGGGATTGAGTCCATCATCAGCAAATTTGCAGATGACACCAAGTTGGGAGGGAGTGTCGACCTGTCGGAAGGCAGGAGGGCTCTGCAGAGGGATCTGGATAGACTGGAGAGATGGGCTGACTCCAATGGGATGAAGTTCAACAAGGCCAAGTGCCGGGTCCTGCACTTTGGCCACAACAACCCCCTGCAGCGCTACAGGTTGGGCACAGAGTGGCTTGAGAGCAACCAGGCAGAAAGGGACCTGGGGGTGCTGATCGACAGGAGGCTGAACATGAGCCAGCAGTGTGCCCAGGTGGCCAAGAAGGCCAATGGCATCCTGGCCTGCATCAAGAACAGTGTGGCCAGCAGGAGCAGGGAAGTGATCCTTTCCCTGTACTCTGCGTTGGTGAGAACACACCTTGAGCTCTGGGCCCCTCATTTCAGGAAGGATATTGAGGTGCTGGAGCGAGTCCATAGAAGAGCAACCAGGCTGGTGAAAGGAACTTGAGCACAAGTCCTATGAGGAGATATCGCGAGGGGGGGGTGATCCTCGCGGTGGACCCAGCTTCCATCTTGCATGGGGAGATGAGACATACATACACACAAGAGCATATATGACTCGCAAAATGGCGAACTCCTTTATTACAACAAGAAGACAGTTTATATAGAGGGGACTATAGAAGGGTCTCGAACAGAGGTGCGACCCCCAGTAGGATCATCGAATCCCGAGGGGTATTGATAAGGGAGAATAGAAGGATTGGCCAGGGAAATATGTCTGGCCATCTAGGGAGAGGGGAAGGCCAGGAAGGAGTGGTGGTGGGTTTCTGCAGAGGTCTGTTTCTTATCACTGGATTTCAGGCTCTTCCTTAGGCTTCAGCTATCAAAGCACTACTAGATGGATTTCTTCCTCTGAGGTCCCTCTGCATTTTTTTAGCTTCTCTCTGAATTCTCTGTAAGCTTTCATCCGTCGACTCCTACCATCTTCCCCTTTCTTGTTTTTCAGGACTGGAAAAGCTTGGGAAAAACTCTTAGTCATGGATTTTTTAGCACAAAAAATTAGACAGGGTAGGAAGACAAGGATAGAGAAAGTGATGATTAGGAACAAAATTATCCCTTTGACAATCTTGTTGACCCAATCAGAAAGGGAAGGAAAGTGAAGCCAACTAAAGAGACCTGAAAAACCTTTGTCTTGGTTTATGGTGATGTCATTAACAAGTTCTTTTAGAGTGTTGATGCTTTTGTACACAGAGTGGTCTGAAAAGTTCAGACAACACAGCCCTTCAAATTCTTTGCAACCATGGCCGTGGGCAAGAAGTAAAAAGTCAATGGCTACTCTGTTCTGGAGAGTAGCTTCTTTGATTTTCAGGGTGTCTGCTAGCAGGTCCCCTATGGCAAGGGAAGTGGCATTGGCTTCTTTGGCCATCCAGCAGGCCATGTGGGCTAGAGTGGAGAGGGCTTTGGCTGCACCAATGTTGGCGAATGGGAAACTGGCCCAGAATCTCTGAGTGTGGGACCAAATTTGAAATTTGGGGTCACAATCTGGTGGGACATGGATGTTTAGTTCATCCTCGGCTGGATTGCTTTGAGGAGCCTTGTGTGGCGGTGGCTTAGCGTCCTCAGCAATTGGGGGCGGTTTAGATTTGGTACGCATTAAAATGAAGGATCTTTTGTTTCAAATGGGTTTGGGTTTGTCAGAAATTTGGTTTCTGATTATTTGCAATTTAGCTGGGTTGTACAGAGCAAGTTTTCCAATGGTACATGGCCCTCCTACAGGATTTTTTGGGATGCCTTGCCACGTTCTATCGCCACAGATAAGAAAATAGGTGGAAGGCAGTTTTGTGGGTTTAGAGAAACGTTCAGTGGGAAGAGGGTATGGTTGGGAGTAGTTGCACCATTCGGTGGTGTTAGTATACATGAAAGAGTTAGGGGATAGGTTAGGTTTTTGGGTAAGGCGAT
>NW_020960902.1:0-7365 GCF_003031625.1 Empidonax traillii | reverse complement strand
CAGAGTACGCACAACACCAGCTGCTCCCACCTTTAAAACACATCTCCTCGCAACCCCATGGAAGTGAGTGAGCTTTTGCCCTGCAATTTCCTCGTTTTACAAAAATGATTACAGCCTTTAGTTTACCAAGAGCAATTAAGCCTGTCTGGATGAGCAAAACAACCACATTCTGTGGTCTCAACCTCAATAAGAATTCCCCGTCAAAACATATTTCTTTGCCCATTAACCAGCAGGTTTTAACCCCATCTTCCAACAGCCCTCAAGAAAGGCCCCATGGTAACATGCCTAACATTTCTGAATTCTTCAAACTCAAAGCATGCTCTAGTTCTTGACAAAGGCTTTTTGTTTTCAAAAAGTTTATCACATACCAAAGACAAACAAGACAAAACAAAGAAAATTCCTGAAGAAATAACAATTGACAAGAAAACTTAGAAACAATGCTTATCCCAATGTTACATTGACTCACTCTCTCTTCATACTTCTATTTGGGCAATATTCTTCAATTAACATGTTCTCTGACATTTCTCGAAGTTTGCTTCAATATGATGCATTTAATAGCATTTAGTTGAAGCAAAATAATTTTTATGTTACAGAGAACTGCAAGCCACTGAATAAAATTCATTATAGCACAGCTTGTCTTAGGAGTGCTTTGCACTAGCCCTGCCTTGTTACTCCAACGCTGAATGCAATTCATGTAGTCAGCAAATAATTATACAAAAACAAATCATAGCAGTACTTTACTGACTAGCACAACACTGTTAAAACAAATATGTAGTATCTTGCAACCCAATATAGCCAGGAGCTTGGAACGTACAGCCCATCCACACTGAACAACTTTCCACGTAAGCACTGATCTTTAGTATATGTTCATAAGTAATAGAGGTATCTGTGTGAGAAACAAAGTTAACTTTGGAAAACCTTTTTTTTTCCCCAGCAATTATTCATAAAATAAAATGCATGATTCCAGAAAAATATCTTTAAGATTAAATATCCCAAGACTGTGGAATTTAAAACTAATATGCTGAACTAGCATCAATCAAGTATTTTAACCTGTTACCTAATATACAATACTTCTTTCATTTGAACTACTGATAGAGAATAAGCTGATGCAAGTTGCAACCATAGAAATTCTGGCTAGATATGAGACAAAGGAAAAATTCACAGCAAGGGTGGTGAAATGTAGGATACCTAGCAAGGCTGCAAAATCTCCATTCTTGAAGATATGCAAAACTTGGGCTGATGGAGCCCTGAGCAGCCTGATCTTATTTGGAAATTGTGGTCCTGCTTTGAGCAGTTTAACAAGATGACCTCCTAAATTATTCTAGAACTGTATGACAATGTAGGGGATGCCCATGGGCACAAAGGAGATGTATCCACACCAAATGTCTTACTATCTGCATGCTGCTTTTTCATCTTACAGAAAGAGAACAGAACACAACTGGATGCAGACGTAAGACTATTGTACCTGACGTATGATGGACTACATAGCTTTATAAGGAAGCCACCTGTCACTTAAGCTCACTGTTAAACTGAACAAACTCTCACTGTTAAATAGCTGCAGCCATTGCAAGGGCATTTTCTTCTCCTCAGCCTCTCTGAATATATAGCCTGCCCTGAAAGAAAGAAATACCAGAGAACTCACGGTGGAAATGTGGCTGCTGACCACCAAGCTGGGATGCTTTCAGCTACCCAAAATAGCAAGTGGTTTGGGAAAAGAGATTTGAGAATCAAAGGCAAGAAAGAGGCCAAGTCATAAAGTCAAGTGGTTGAGTCTCACAGCTGGACTAGAGATTTCCATCTGTGCTCCCAAGACAGCTTGTGCACTTTCCAGTAGTCACAGACACAGCATATACAACACTCGGGTAGATTTTAAATCAAAGATAGCCACCATCTCCTGCAGAGAGGAGAGGAGCTGCTGAACAGACAGTAAGTGGTACCTTTGAAAGGCTGCATCAGCCAGATTGTGACATGGTCCTACTAGTTCACTTTGCTTTTAAGTTGTGAAGATGGAAAAAAAAAACAACTCCAAAATCAAAACATTAGCACTTAATTGAAGGACTGTTGCCAGCTCTCTCAAAAACTTCAACCTCTCTCTCATCTAGTTGAATGGTATAATTATTAAACTTCTCCACTTTCCCAGAGCCAGACTACTCTTGCCTGTTGGCCTATTGCTAGATTTCTGCTTTTGCATTCCTGGATACAATAACGCCCAGTCTAAGAACTGTGATGGAGAACACTCCCAGCCAGGACACTGAAATCCTTGGCAGGTAAGAGCTTGCTATGTGTCTGAAGGTTCAGATCCAGGCAGATCTCAAACACAGAGCTTCCACATTCTGAAGCAAGGACTCTGTCTTCTACCTGACCATGCCATAGGTGGGCATCTACATTCCTGCCATTAGTTATGGTCAGCAAAGGCTTTGGGGTTTGACACAGACACCCAACTATAACCTGAAATAGGATATTTAAACTGTTCCCAAAGGCTCTCACAGATGCCTAAGTATGTTTACCTGTGCAGCCCAAAACAGCATTTTTGCATCCTATATTGGGTCTAACTGAGATGGAGCTAAATTAGCAGCTGTCACAGTGCTGTGATTTGCACTGGTAGTTAGAAAGGTGCTGATAACACACCAGTGTTTTGGGTACTGCTGAGCAGTGCTGGCAAAGCATCAGCACTGTCTCTCCAACATTCTGCCCTTCATCCCCCATAGGCTGGGGGTGGGCAGCAATTTCACATGAATGTTAATATCAAACTAAACCCAATAAACATGAAGGGAGAAAAGAAATTGCAAGTAACATAGTTATTGCTTATCTGGGAGAAATGCAAGTTAGGATAAACAGGAGTTTTATTTTCTCAGCAGTAGTATCACTTTCAAAGTCCCATCACCAGCGTCCAATACAGTCTAGGCCCCAAGTGCTTCTATTGCTTTTGTAAATAAAGATGAGGTTATTTCTAAAACACTACCAAGAGTAGCTACTTTTCCATTTCAGGAACCATATGCTGTGCATGTAACTGCAGATGTCCCAAAAGTATTCATGCTGCATCCTTTCCCCTACTACCTCAAGTCCACGGTCTGACCTTAACACTCATCACATTGGACTTTATTATGATTATGAGTTTACTGAAACAAGAAACATCTCTAATATTTATTTGAATGGTACCTAGTACACACTTTCATGTTGTGAGAAATATTTTAATCACTGCATTAACAAACTGGGAGGAAAAAAGCCACCAGTTAACAAGAAGAAATGGTGTAAACTGATGATAGGTATTAACAACTGATGGATGCATAATGCTTTATATAGGTGAGTCTATCATAAAAGATACTAAAGTGCAAGAGCTTCAAAATAACTACAACCCCTTCCTGAGCAAGTACATCAATATTAGAATTTCAACATCTCTTCTTGGAAAATTTTCTAGAGTCTGAATGCAGATAATTAGCTGGCACTATCACGAAGAAAACAACTGACAGTCAATTCAACAGAACATTGAGGAAGATACAAGACTCTACATCTAAATTGAAATTTAGATACCTCTTTATTGTTCCTGGAAGATCTAGACTGAATGGAATTTGATAGGAGGATGCTAAAGTGTCATCCACAGCCTTGCTTATTTCCTGCAGTTCTCTCAAAGAAATGCAGCCAAGTAAAGCAGTCAGTTCACAGTCCTGTGACTGAATAAGTCTATCTTGTTCTTCAATTTCTCTTCTTAGCTGTTGATCTTTTGCTTCTAATATGGTCAATCTTGTTCGGAGGTCTTCAATGTCTTTCTGCATAGAACAGAAACCAGAGTTTACTACATGAACCCTGCTAAAGAAACTCCTCTGCCCCTAAAAAAAACACAGTACAAGTCTCAAGAGTTAGCATGAATGAAGTCTGTCCAACTTAGCACAACATTAAATGAGAAGACATCCTTTTGCTGACACGCAAAATTCTTATGTTGATTGTATTTAGAATATACAGTGCTTCCAACAGTCTGAAAACTCACCACCTCTTTCAATACCAAATTCTAGGATTCTCTTCCAACACCCACTGTCAGTTTTTTACTTCTAGAATACACAGGTACTTCCCAAGTTAAAAACTTTCAGGAAAAAAACCAAACAACCAGACCTCAGTTCAACCATGACAACAGAATCTTGCTCTACAAACTGGTAACTGAAGTGATCTGTCCTCCTGCAGAATATCCCTGCAATGGTTCCTCTAGGCTTCCCATCCAACATCAAGCACAGGATGCAAGCGGAAAAACACTGACTAACTGGATAGCCCTTTTGATAATTAATACTTCATGTTAATTGAGAGCACAAAAGTCCTCCCTTGAAACGGTCAGAACTTCAACCTCAGTTGCACTGATCTTGCTAGAAGTTTAAACCCTGTGCATTATGATACTGACGTTTCTTCAAGAGCACATTTTATTTTTTAGAATCATAGACTTGTACAATCATTAATGTTGGAAAAGACCCCTAGGACCATCCTGTCCAACCTTTGACTGAACAATCCCTTGTCAACTAAACCATAGTACTAAGTGCCACGTCCAGTTGTTTCTTGAACGCGTCCAGGGATGGTGACTCCAGCACCTCCCTGGGCAGCCTGTTCCAATGCCTGACCACTCTTTCAGTGAAAAAATTCTTCCTGATGGCCAACCTGAGTCTCTCCTGGTGCAGCTTGAGGCCATTTCCTCTTGTCCTGTCACTAGTTGCCTGGGAGAAGAGGCTGACCCCCACCTGGCTACAACCTCCTTTCAGATAGTTGTAGAGAGTGCTGAGAACTCCCTTGAGTCTCCTCCAGGTTAAACAACCCCAGCTCCCTCAACTGCTCTTCATACGACTTACTCTAGACCCTTCACCAGTTTCGTTGCCTTTTTCTGGACACACTCCAGCATCCTAATGTCCTCCTTGAAGTGAGGGGTCAAAACAAAACAAAACAAAAAAACAAACAAACAAAAAAAAACCACAAAAAAAACCCCACAAAAAAACCACAACGAAACCTTCACAAATTTGCATGTCATCCTTCTCACAGGTTTTTCCTTAAAAACCCAAAAGATAGCTTGCATCTTCAAGAAGTCTGGGTTCTGAGTCAAAGGCACTCAGCTCCTTTGTCCCAGAATCTAAAAAGTGATTGGGAAATCTAGGGGGGGGAAGAAAAAAAAAGGGGTACTTGTCATCAAACTAGCTGAATACCATACTGAAGAATTTGCTTCTATTTCTACATTTCTTACAGTCTCTGTGAAACATCGCAAACCACTTAAAATATTATCTTCACATGCAACCACAGACTATGTCCACCATTTTCTAACAACAGAGATGTCTCTGACAGGCCATATGCAGACTCTCAATGGAAATCAAAGCTCAATTCCATGCTCCCAGTTAGTCCAACTAAAAATAAAAATGAAAAACAAAAATAAAACCATAATCCCAAAACTAAACCTTTAGCAGATAAATAACTAGGCATTACAAAACTGACATTAGAAACAGTATGGCTTTTTATGGCAATTCACTTCTTCATTCTCCATCTCTAAAACGGCAGTATCTCTTCACTTGAAGTGGCGTTACACAGATAAAATTGTTTTGAATCATTAAGATGTCACATTGATTAATACAGCAAAAAGAGTCCATTCATTAATTAATAAATTTGAATCCAAAGTAGGGTTTGAGTGGCATACAATAAGGGGGTTCTAGGACCAAATACTGAGTAGTGAATATAAAATAGCATTCAGAATATCTGAACAGACACTTTCCATCTTCAGCAATGCACGAGGCAGCGATCTGGGGGCGGGGGGAGGAAGACAGCATCATATAATTAAAGACTCATAAAAACATACATACCATGCACAGATAACAAACTTTGGCATTTCTTTGCCTTTTTAGAGTTTCACTTTGAAACCTTAACAATATTTTAATGTTTTCAATATAGTTTATGTGAAGTTTAGTTCATTAATGCTCATTTTGTCAGCAAATGTGCTTTCAGGTTTGCTGCACTGTAACTAGCTTCTGCAGTATCACTTCAAACAAGAAGAAACAGTCTTTGCACATTCAAAGGTTGGTTGGCTCAAAAATTTCAACTTTTTTATAAATAGTGCTGCACAACAGATTCATCAATTATTTTCCTCCTTTTTTGGTTTTAGATTTAGCGACAGAGAATGCTGTGGCCCATGTTTCAACCCACAGGCATTTGTCAAGGACAGAAAGGTCAGTAGACCAAAAAACATCAGTTTTGTTTCTTTCAGTCTCAAATTAGGCTCTTAGTGTGCACAAAGGACAATTCTGTCTCTATTACTGGTTTGGGAATACTGCCAAAATCTTAATAGGCCCTACTTAATACAAAGACCTTACATATTCTGTGAAAAAGTAGTAATTGCAATCACTGCAATAAGCAACCTACATGGGAAGAGAATGGAAGATGAACAGAATCTGGTTTTATAAACACATACTTTTAGTACAGAAGTGTTATTGCAACATTAATAGATAGCAGAAGCACACAATCTGCATTCACAGAGAGAAAGTTGCCCTGCTTGGGAATAGTTCACAGGCATTTCTGGGAGCGTGGAAATTTTAGTGAGTAAACTGGAATTCTCCCGCGTTCTTTTCTAGAAATGCCAAGAAGCCTTTAATGTGCTCTTGGTCAGCGTCCAGGGACAGATAAAAAGGACTTGTAATCTCACCATGGGGCAGTACACAATATTCATCCCACTAAACATAAGCTGGATTTTTATTCTGTGGATTTGAGCTTAAACTGATATTTCTAACATGACAGCTTATCAGTACTGATGCTAAAACCTCCAGCTTCACTTACAGGCCAGTGTTCTCCATGAAGTACAGATTGCAGTAGAAACATAATTATGTAAATTTTAGATACTGTCACAGGTTTTCAAATCCCAAAAGGCAAATGCAGAAGCACCAGGAGAGAGGGCAGAAGGGAAAGTAAAGAAAAGGGGGGCTGAGGGGAAAAAAAAAAAAATTATTTCTGATCATGCAAGATTTTGGGTAGGACCAATCCTTAAGGGGTGCTGGGAGCAACCAATTATCACAGGTTAGCCTTTCCCAAACCTTGAATTCCTAATAATTTTGATTAAATGCTAATAGATAGCATGCCTGTACAACAATGTAGTTAATTTTCCCCCTAATAACTACACAGAAATAAAGATTCAGCTGAAACAAGGATAAAACATTAGTTGTTGTGGAGTTTCAAGTAAAGCAGTTTTCAGTTGAATATCTTGAGGTGGCTGCTCAATGTCTAGATTAAAAACAGTTTTTTTGCACAGTGATATTGTTGAACTACTCTTATATGTTAATGAAGTAAATCTAAACAATACAAAGGTGATGACTAGGATAGAAAAGATATTTTGTCAGCTAAGTAAGACTTTGTGATGAT
>NW_020960901.1:4897-7374 GCF_003031625.1 Empidonax traillii | reverse complement strand
GATTTTGTCCCTCTAGATTTTTGCTTATGTACATTTTATTCAATTAGTGTTTCTTGAGGGAATTCATGCGTATCTAATAAGCTTGGTCTTTTTAAGTTTCTTGACAAAAAATAGCACTCAAGCAATGTTATAAACACTCTGTAAGGCAAGTGTGCATATTTGCACACTTATCCTCTAACCTAGGATAATAACCCTGTTACAGGCTTTTCTGAAAAGCATATTCAAATTCCTACTGTTTAATTCACAGTCCTTTTACTAGCAGCTGTCAACTCAAAATGCACTAAAAATACTAAATTTCAAAAAGAAAATGAAATTAATTATTACCAAGGGGAATTAGGCATTTAGACCCACTAAAATTAATAGGATTTAATTTGTTGAGAGTTCTTATCCTTGTTTCTTTAAGCTAGGCTTTTTATCTAGGAATGAGCAAGAAGGCCCTGTAATGGTCCTCCTAGGTGGAGTTTCTCCTGATAATCTACAAGGAAGAGAGAGAAAGTCAAGTTTGTGAAATCTTGGAACTGCATTGCTGCTTTTTTTTTATAATTTTTTTTTTATTTTTAAACAAACCATCAGTAAAATAAAGTCAGATGATGGAAGTTTGTGTAGCTATCCTACTTGATAACCTGGGGATGATTAATCTGGTAGAAATCTCAGAAAGCCAACCCCCTTGGAAAGCAATGTTGACTATAAGTACCATGCTGCAGGATATGTGTGAAGCGCATAGAAGTCATGTATGTGGAGTCTTAGGTTCTGGCTGCTCTCCTTCAAGGTTCCTCTGGCCATTAGGTCCCTGCCAAATGCTCTTCCTCCATTTACTTGATTTCCAGCCTGTGAAGTCTTTAAGACCAGATGCTCAAGGTGGTGAGTTGGAAACACAAATCTGTCTTGGTAGCTGTTCAGCATGCCTCCTTCAGATCACCTCAGAGGGTCAGCTACATATTACCTTCTGCTTTTCCACTCTATTCCCTCCCTGCTCAATGCAGATGCCCCAGTGCTGCTGGGATTCACCACCTTTGGTCAGGTTCACCATAGCATGGCATCTGGTGATGGTGCAGGGCACCTCACCTCCCCTGTCCTCTTGCAGCCAAGAACCACATCTAATAAGCTGGATGTAGAAAAACCAGTCACCTCACTACTTTTGAAAGGACTGCTGATTTGAGCAAGGAGGATTTGATGCTTGCTGCAAAAAGTAATGATAAGCAAGAAAACACACCTGGTACTATATGTGTGTATATATATGTGTGTGTGTGTATATATACATATGTGCTATGGGTAATTTTTTTTTTTCTGAACAGTTTCTTACTGTTGTCCTATTCTATAAACACTTCAGTGAAATGGACTCAATGCTTTTATGAATCTGATATTTCTGTCGAAGTTTATATTATCAGATTAATAAACCAGTCACGTAACATTATCTCTTGTAGGATAAGGCCAACAAATTAAAACTTCTAGACATCACAGGCCACTTTTCCCATTCATTTATGGTGAAAATTTCCCCTACTCCCATGTGTGTCAATATATGTTTGAGTAATACCAAAAGGGAAAGCTTGGTAGTGGATTTCTGCCTTTGTTTCCATCTAGTAGCACTCTTTATGCAGGGTCTCCTTTTCCGAGTTTCTACTAAACTATCAAAAGTTCAGTCACGAGTCATTTTCTAAGTTTGTGCATTGGAGATATTGTCTGGGTCAGTATTTGGGGTCAAGTGATTTATCTAATCTATTTCACCAGCAACCTTATCAGTCAGAGGTTTATCTTTCAGTCTTGGCTTTGGAGTCAGATACCCAATACAGACAACAAACAGGAGTTCTCAGGTTCTTATTCAGGAAGTCTCACTTTTCCCCACCATCTAATTAAAAACGTCCTTCTGAGAGTTTGAGTCTTAAATATGAACCAGAGGTGAAAAGAATACCAATAGGTTTAGGAAAAATCCAGCAATAAGTTTTAAGTTAAAATATTTAGATAATTAAACTTACAGTACAATTAAGTACTTTGACCTAAAAATTTGAGCCTCTATACTTAGTTAAATTTTTTTTTTTAAACCCACAAAAGCTCTCAACTTTTGACCCAGGTATGTGACTTGAGGGCTGACCTGATTAAGAAGAAAGTTTTAGATGTTGCTTTTGCTTTTGAAAAGTTAATAGGTAGGGAAAGTACTCTAGTAGTTTACTGTAATAGTACTTCTAAGGACAAATAAAATATGCTAAGGACAGACACTTCCTAAGTGAACTTGATGAGAGAATGACAATCTAAGAGAGAAAATAAAATTTTTATTTTGTGATAAAATCATCCATCATCATCATGGCTAGGCTTCGCGAACGAAGATTTGAGAGGGGCTCTACCCACGCTTGCTACAAGCACGCTGATGGCTAAAAAGGCCAATGCGAGATAGACAAGTCCGGTTGCAGAACGTACAGCAGAAAGACTCTCCAGGTGATATCGACAAGACGCGATTCTTTCTGCGTTGTCTTTTCTCCTCG
>NW_020960901.1:0-3441 GCF_003031625.1 Empidonax traillii | reverse complement strand
CAGCTTTATCCTGGGTAGAGATAACTGAGGGAGATGATATCAAAACCACCAAAAACTTCTTTGTTTTGAAACCTCACTTTGCTTTTGGGAAAAGAAAACAAAATAAAATGATCCAATCTTGCAGGTCAGAATATTTTGGATGTTTTTGACTTTAGTTTGTGACTGCTTCAATTTTCCACAGGAAAATTGCCTCTTAAATTTTTTTCCCTACTTGTTCTCCTGCGTCTGCATTGGATAAGTATGACTTATGAGAATGAATTTATTTTTCTTTAATTTATTTGTTCATCAAACCTTGTCTCCAGTTTTATTAGTAATTTAAATTTCCTTTTATTTCCATTTCCACAAAAGCTTGACAAAGATGTTCTCTCCCCCTTCTACCTCTTGTTTCCTGTGTAGCATTTATCTCTGAAATAATCATATTGTTCTCCAAACTGCAACATTTCGTTAAGCTTTCATTGCTGATCTCCCTTCAAAATTTTAAAACAAATCTTGGACAATTTAAATTCTTTAATTCAGTAACTGTTTCTGCTTAGTACCACTCATGTAAATTGGCTTGCTACACCACGTGTCCTGCTCAACTTACATGTTGCCTGGTTAGCCATGTGTCCATGATCAATAAGGAACAAAGTGGTAGTGACGAACCCAGGTTCTAGAGATATCAACTTTAGCCAGTGGAACATGTTTTAGCACATGTACTTTAGTTTTAGTGTCATAAAAAGCAACTTTCACTTGTGAAAATACCCCTATATATTCTATTGTTGATATTAGACATGAAAAAAATAAGATATCTGGAGACTCTATTGAAATAATCTTACATACTACCCCCACCTCCCTCCCCTGTAAAGAGCAGATATCCTTTGTATTTCTGGAAAATGTGCGTCCTTGACTTCTGGGTACAAATGCATGGATAACCTTCTCTGTCCATTAATGGAACATTATGTCTGCCTTGCTGCTCTCGTAACAGTGTCACTTTATATAAACAGTACATGTGCTGTACACAATGATTTTTAAACATGCCACTTGATGTATGAACTTGTCACCAAAATGAAATCTTTGCCATACGTATGTTGCAGTTGTCCCATTTATATAACCTTTTATTATTATTATATTACCTGAGTTCAAGTTCTTCCAACTACCTAGAATAGCCCTTTTTTATTTGTTTTGTTTGGGGCTCTTTTGTTTGGTGGGTTATGTTTTTTTTTGAGTTGGGGGGGTTGATTGTTTTCTTGAGGGATTTGTAGTGGGTGGCTTTCTTCTCTTAACCACAAACCCTGAGCTCACTCTGGCTCTTCATCTTCATTTTTAAAGATTTTTTTTTTTTTCATAATACACTTTAAAATAGTATACTGCTATTTAAGATTTCGAAGTGCAGCCTTAAAAAAAAAATATCGAGCATCTTATCTCAGCTCTTTTTGCCAGATTCCATTAGATCAACTAAAGGATTTGGAGCTATTTTTTGTATGTCATTCTCATTATTGTTTTCCACTCACAAGTCGTACTTTACTTGAAATGGAGTGTCCTTGTGTTCTGCGACCCTGACTTTGCAAATGTCACTTTTACTGACATATGCCCTGTATATTACAATATTTGCTCTGCTGATGTTCTGGCCTTTAGGGCTATGTCTAGATTAATAAACTACGCTCTATGGACAAAGCTACCCTGCTGAAAAGGGAATATACTTTAACTGGGCTAGATGCACTGAAAGACTTTTCCTCAGGTATGCAGAACAGGATGTGTGCCATTTTGCTTACTAGTGTTGGCATAGCTTCTGTTTCCTCACTCAAAGTGAGCACACAAATCACTGTTTGTGTCACCTTAATTTGGTGGTAGTTATAGCACCCTGCATAGTGCTTGCTTTTGTTCTGTAACACATTATTATACAGGAGAGTGGCTCTGCTGCTGCGGTCCCAGAATTTAATATTCCTTTATGGACTGACTTTTTTATCTCTCTGTTTTGGTCGAGGTCTGTAGGGGGTATCTCAGAGAGTTTTTTGATTTGGAAAGCAAAAGTAAGACTTCAAGGAGTCCCATAGAGAGTTTGCTGTTTCACGGTGGTTTTATGCGAAAGGCAATTAGAAATTGCTGCATGGTTGTAGGTTTTGAGATAAGAAATATAGGAAAAACAAGTATGACTGTAACAGGTGGGTCTGAAATGTTCCATTTAATAATTCTGAAAATAGAAGTAGTCTCTGCAGAGTTAAAACATGGTTTAGGAATAAAAAAAAAAAAAAAAATTAGCAAAATTTCTTTTTGCAGTTGATCAGACCAAGAGACCAGTACTTATTTCTCTATATGCTAGTGATTTTTAGGGTTTTATGCTGAGATCCTATTTCCATGGTATTGTACCTCCTTGGCTCACTGGAGTCATTGTAGATTAATTTTACATATGAAGAAATTACTAATAATCTAAGAGAGTGCTCTCCCTTAAGTAGGGGAGAAAAGATGCTCCATAATGCAGATGACTATTATTGCCTTTGCTGTTTTGATACAGCAGTCATGTTCTTACTCTCTGTAGTTATTAATGCCCTTAAAATTAATTCTATCTGCCTTGACATCTTCCATTCTGAATTTAATAGAGACTTTAATAAAATTTTCATAGTAAAACAACTTGCCAGAAGGTCAAGAAAGCCAAAAATAAAACTGGGAATAGAAGTCATCTCAATGTCCTTCTCGCTTTCATTTGTGATGATAGCACTTGCTGCTGGAAAATGAGCTAGAAGCTGATTACCAAGGTTGGGGAAGGGAGGATGGGGTATGTGGGGGTTAAAGATAATGGAACATAGCATAAAGCATTGAGAAACTAGTCTCTTTTGCTACAGTCTGAGAAGTTTCCATTCAATAGCTTGACAGTTATAAATGTTGTGCTGCCTTAAATGCTTTAAGAATGACTTACACAGAACCTTTTTATTGCTTATCAGTATGTTTTTCACAGTCTCTTGAATCCCTCTTTCTGGATGGTGATATTTTTTTTCTATAGTATACTTTCCTTCCTTTAGAAAAGAAAATTTTTAAGGGACTGTGTAAAATGTACAACATTGGGCAGTAACTGTAGCCATCCAGCTTACTCAGAAATTGTTCTTATCCACAGAAGCACTCAAATTTATTTGGTTTACTAAAAGATGTGCAACATAGTTCATCTCTTGGCAGTTCCCTTTGCAAAATGCCTCAATGTATTGGGACCTATTAGGGATTTGTTCCTGTGCTCAGTGGGAGCTGAGGTCGTGCACTACTCTTAAGTACTCTAACTCTGGTTGCAGAAATAAATACAGTTTGTAAAGCATATACTGCCAATATAAACAGACTGTTCTGTTAAGCATAATTAAAATTGAGAAAAACACGTGTTACAGTAGTCAAGAAGAAGGAAAAAGTATCTTTTTTTTTTAAAGGAATTATATTACAGGAATGATGGACTCATTATTAAGGGCAAGATGGTGGTGCAGG
>NW_020960900.1:3344-10714 GCF_003031625.1 Empidonax traillii | reverse complement strand
TTGTGTGAAAGCCCAAATTCTGGTGTTTTACAGAGACACCATGAATCTGAACAAGGGGGTTTAGCTTTCCATAACCAGCTCTGTCCTTGTTATCCACTGCTGCTTTCAGGTCACAGATGCAAAGCAACTTCTCCTTTGTCTGCAGTTTGCTCCCAAAAAATCGGGTGACAGCCGAGTGAGAGGTCACAGAGCTCCGAGCGTGGGCCAAAACTCTTTTAGCATCTACCACAGCTGGAATGGTCTTAGAATTCCAGGCTGACCAGCAAGGATCATCACTGTTCATCACTAGAGGGCCGTGACACTGAGGGGGTGGATTCTTCCAGCCATGAAGGGGTGGAAAATTATGGCAAAGGGGGTGAGCTCGGGGGTGTTGTTGCCTCTCTGATAAATTCTGTGTGCTGGGGAGATAAATCTGTGCTCTGGGCACCCTGACATGCCCACCTTTGCTCCAGGTGATCCTGGGTAACCCTGCTCATGTCCCTGACATGTGATGACCACCCTGGTCCCTCTGGCCTTAAAGCAGGTGCAGCTTTGAAAACAAGATCCTGTTGTCTCTGCTTTGCTCATGATTATTCAGGACTCAAACAATGCTGAGAGTTGGGAAAGGGAAGAAACCCAAATTTTCTCTTTCAGCTGTTCAGAAGTTTTTATCTGGTTTGAGTCCCATCAACACTTGGCAGAGCAGCTCCTCTCAGAGCTTCATTCATCCTGATTATTTTGTTCTGTACTCTGCAGGATTTATTTCCCCCCTTTTAATACCAGGCAAGTTTTATGCTTGAAATCAAGAATGACCATTTTCACCTCCCATAAAGCAAGAGGTTAATTGTCCACTGAAGGAGAAAGGCTCTAATGACCATTGCCCATTAAAAATGTCAGGAAGAGTCTGCTTTCCACTTTCCCTTGTTGAATAAACCCTGTAGGAAAAACTGAGCCCTCAGGGCACGGTTTTATAGCACAATTCCATCCCATTTCACCTTTATCTCTCACTAACTCTGCACTGTGTTCAAACAAATAATTTCATTCCTTCGTCAAATCAACCACAAACAAATGGAGAGTTTCCCTGCTCCGACTTGGCGTACTTTGTTTGGAAGTTTTTCTGCCTGGATAACAGAGGAAGGTGTCCTGCAGTGACAGTTGTATCTCAGCAGATGTGAGTCAGCTTTGGTCTGAAACGCTGCCATAAAACCACTGGAGAATCCAAGGTGTGTGTTCATGTCTTTATATTCCATACAGTTCCAATAAAACACAATAATTTATTTATTTTATTTAGAAACGAGAAAAAAAGGTCCATATTTAAACACCTTTAAGCTTCTTCTCTGTATAAAATAGAATAAAAGGACCTGACAAGTGTCAATTAATTTATCAGCCCAAGAGGATCTGTGTCTTCGTCTTGGCAGTGGAAAATTTAGGTGCAAAGAAAATTCCTGATCCCCAAAATACTTTGCCTTCTATTTGAAGATTTTTCCCTTCTGCTCCACCTTTATGAGAGCTCACCTGGGGCGCGGAATCCAGTTCTGGGATTCCCAACATCAGAAGGATGTGGAGCTGCTGGATGAGTCCAGAGGAGGCCACAGAGATGCTCCAAGGGCTGGAGCCCCTCTGCTCTGGAGCCAGGCTGGGAGAGCTGGGAATGTTCACCTGGAGAAGGGAAGGATCCAGGGAGACCTTGGAGCCCCTTCCAGGGCCTAAAAGGGATCCAGGAGAGCTGGAGAGGGACTGGGGACAAGGGATGGAGGGACAGCACACAGGGAATGGTTTCAAACTGAAAGAATGTAGATTTATATTAGATATTAGGAATAAATTCTTTATTGTGAGAGTGGGGAGGCCCTGGAATAGAATTCCCAGAGAAGTTGTGGCTGCCCCATCCCTTCATTTGTTCCAGGCCAGGTTGGGCAGGGCTTGGAGCAACCTGGGCTAGTGGAAGGCGTCCCTGCCCATGGCAGGGGGTTGGAAATACATCATCTTTAAGGTCCCTTCAATCCAAACTATTCCATGATTTTATGTTTTCTTAACTAGTCTCTGACTGTGCTCTTAAATAAATCAGTGCAGGGACTGTGAATCCAAATAGTCCCAAACTGCCCACGTTCATATTAAATAACATTTTCTCTTGATTCCCTGTAGAACTCGTGCAGTTCTGGTGGATTTTAACACCCAGTAACGATACAGGAGCACAAGTGTGTCTTCAATCCCAAGAGTAAATAAAATAATATTTACTTCTTGATTTTTTTTACCCCCCCTATTTATTATTTAATGCCTGATATTACTTATTAATTGGGATGTCAGTATTAATAACCCATCCCAGCCTGGGGGATTCCAGGCTCTGGGAAGCATTGAAGTGTCTGAGAGTGCAAAAATGAGGCTGGAGGGTTCCCAACCTTGATGTTTCCTTGTTTATAAAGGTTATTCAGAATATCTGGGAGCTCCTCAGGTTTATTCCTGACTGTGCTGGATGACCTTGAGCAGAGGATTCCAGGATTTCCAGCTCCTTTGGAGCAGTGCCAGTGGGAAGCCCTACAGACCTACTGGTTGTTCTGCTACAGGAGAAACCTTTTGTGTCCCCACAGTGCTTGTTGGCACAAGAGGCCTTTGATCCGTGGTGAAGCATCCAGGCTCTGGCACGGAAACAAGGATAAACAACGAGGAAAATCCAAGCCCTGCTCGTCCTCACTTTGCATCAGAAAGCAGAGGTGACCCCTGTGACCTAAAACTTTCACCCAGGTTTGTTGCACAGAGACATCCCCTCTGGCACGGGTTCCTACAGACTTCCTAAATCCCTCCAGGGATGGTGATCCCACCACTGCCCTGGGCAGCTGGGCCAGGGCTGGGAAACCCTTTCAGTGAAGAAATTGTTCTGAATATCCAACCTAAAACCTCCCCTGATGGAACTTTAGGATGTTTCCCCCTCATCCTGTCACTTTTTACCTGGGGAGAAGAGACCACCCCCCACCTGGCTCCAGCTTCCCATGAGGGAGTTGTGGAGAGCAAGAAGGTCCCCCCTGAGCCTCCTTTTCTCCAGGTTGAGCCCCCCCAGTTCCCTCAGCTGCTCCAGCCCCTTCCCAGCTCCCTTTCCTTCCCTGGACACGCTCCAGCCCCTCAGTGTCTTCCTTTGGGTTGAGTTGATCAGTGTTATTTTGTCTCCACGTTTCTTTCAAACCCAAATCCCTAAAGATGAAACAAATGTGACCTCCTGCAGTGGCTGCTGATTTTTAAGTGAACCTTCACTAAAATTCCTTGTTGTCTCCTCCGTTCTTCCACTCTTTTTATGTTGCCACCTCTTCTCTCTCGTCTTTCACCTGCTCATCCCAGCACATGGGTGTGCAAAATTAGAATTATTTTATAGTATTTCAATATTCTATATATTTATATATAGAGAGAGATTTTTTCTGTATTATCTCTATATTTTATCTATATTTTCTGTAATATTTCTATATTAATTCTATATTCTATATATTTGTCTCAATCTATAGGTATTTTGTTTTCTATATTTATTTCTATATTTCTATATTCTATGTTTCCTAATTTTCTATATTTGTCTATAATATTTTATAGTATTTCAATATATATATTTTTATATATGTGTAGATTTTATTTTAGATATTATTTCTATATTTCTCCATTCTATATTTATAGATTTCCTATATTTTATAAAATAATATTTCTATTATTTCTCTATTCCATATTTTCTATACTTTCTATCTTTTCTATAACAATATTTCTATATTATTTCTATATTCTATATATTTATATAGTAGAGATTTTATTTTCTATATTTATTTCTATATTTCTATATTTCCTATATTTTCTATATTTCCTACATTTTCTATAATATTATTTCTCTATTCTATATTTTCTATACTTCCTATATTTTCTATACTAATATTTCTATATTATTTCTATATATTTATATAGTAGAGATTCTATTTTCTATATTTATTTCTATATTTCAATATTCTTAATTTCTGTATTTTCTATATTTTTCTATATTTCTCTAGGATAACATTTCTACATTATTTCTACATTCTATATAATCCTATATTTATTTCTACATTTCCTAAATGGTTTAGACAGAGATTTTATATCAGTTAAATATTGCTATTACTAAATGAAGCAAGAGGTTGGAGATCAAATCCGCCTTTGGCCTTAAGAATTATCTTACTATTATATTCCTTTATATTTATTATTTTATTATTTCTATGTAGTTTAGGCTGGAGGGAGAGCGAAGAATAAAAGGCAACATCAAAGTCCTTCCTGCTCTGCCCAGACCCTCTTTCTCATCCAACACCCCTTTTTCCACAGGCCTGCGAATTCCAAGAGCCCGTCTACAAAACCCACATTCCCAAATATATTTGCCCTTCAATGAAATTTGCCTTTCCCAGGCTTCCCTTTTTACATCCCCCCGTGTTTCCGGAATGGCAAGATCTGAGCAAAACTCCCAAATATTCCCTCCAAATCAGTATTTTTCATTTTCTTCCCCCTCTCCCCTTCCCTTTGCACGTGTAAATGGACGGAAATGCCGAAGGCAAGCTTGAGTTGCTTTCCATGGACGCATTTCCCTTCGCACCTAATCCCTCACCCTCAAAAATAATCAGCAACCGATCGGGTTTAGAGGTCAAAGAAGGTGTTTTAACTGATTTTAAGCTTTTGTTTGTTTCAAATCACTGTCATTAGTATCTTCCAGCGGAGCAAGTGATTTCTGCTGCATCCCAGGAACAGGCAAACACCTCTTTGCCATGAGTTATTCCAGGTGACATTCCAGATGCCTGTGAGGTATTGGCTTCCCAGCACAGGCTTTGAGTGACAAAATAATGGAAGAAATAAACATTTGGAATGATTGGAGAACCTGGGAGCGTTTCCTGGCCATGGAAAATGTAGGGAATAAGATGCCTTGGAAGCTCTTGGTGGACTTGCTGCCATCTGTTCGGAGTTAAATTTCTTGGAGTGACACTGGGGGTCTAAATACGAGTCAAAAATACGTTTTTAAGGCAGGTGATGGTGTCTCCATCTCTCCTTGCCACGGATTTCCAACTCAGGTGGTAAAAACACGCACACAGAATCATCACCACATCTAACTTTGGGCTTTCCCACCTGTCAACCATGGAAACATCTTCCATGGTGGGAAACATCTTCCATGGTGGGTCGTGAGAGTGGGACACGTGGCAGGGAAAGGACTGTGGATGTCATCTATGCAAGGGGAGGAGATTCTGCAACCAGGCCCCAACTGCTCCTCTCCCTGCCTAAAATTCCGCTGTTGGATCTACAGCACTTGGAATTTTGGATCTCAAGCTGGAGAAGAGGTCCTGGTGCCCCGATGAACAACCTGGTTTTGTGTAGAATCAAAGAATAATTTGGGTTGGAGAGTCTGAGGGTGCCCCTGTCATCCAAATCCTTGCCCAGGAGTGTCAGAGCAGTGCAGGATTTGAGGTTTGCATGGAAGGATGAGAAGTGGTTAAAGCCGAGGACTCTAAAAATACTTCCTGGACACTTTCAGCGTTGCTGATGCTCGTCAGCGATTAAAGAAATCTCTGGATCTGCTCAAAGCCCCCCTGATTTCCATCTTATCGGAGAAGGAGATAAGAGAAATCCCTCTGAAGAGATTTTATCCAAACCCTTAGAAGGAGACAGGAAAAGAGACTCAATCCTTTCTCATTTTCATGATGCTGAGAAAGCTGATCTGCGGCTGGGAAACCACACTTGCTTCAAAGAGCTTTCTGATGTGTTAGATGGCCTTTGTCCCCAAATTCTTCCCGGAACAGAACTTATCTGCTCTCCCTGAGGGGAGTGTTGATATCTCTCACTTCAGAGTGATCCATCTCTTCTTAATTTAGGCAGCCACAGTGTGAGCGATTCCAGCTGAGCTGGCTGGGGGGGGGGGGGGGGTTGGGTTGCAAGTTGCCCAGAGAAGCTGTGGCTGCCCCTGGATCTCTGGAAGTGTTCCAGGCCAGGTTGGATTTGGAGCAACCTGGGCTACTGGAAGGTGTCCCTGCCCACCAGATGACCTTTCAGATTCCTTCCAGCACAAACTGTTCTGGGACTTACCGGGAACACACAGGACAAGGAGATTGAGCCCCTGTTCCGGCAGGAGTTTCTCTGTTTCCACCCTCCCCCCGAACAGATGACGCGAAGTCTTGTTCCGAAATCAGCGGATGTTTTATTCCGGCAGTGGCAGACGCAGAGAGGCCGGGAATGTTGTCAGTTGTCAAGTTAATCGGCCCTTTCACCGGAGCTCTTAACACCTATTACGGTTGCCAGGCACTGAAGGAGCCTCGGGATGATCCCACACCGCGGAGATGCAAAGTGACTTGTGGGCTCCGGGGCTGTTCCTTACATTTGTTCGTGGAGCTCGGGAAGCTGGTGCTGGTTGCTGAGCCGTGGTGTCGTGGTTTTGCTCTGGGTTAATTTTGCTTTCCACCCCCTACACAATTACTACTAGTTGAGAGAAGGTATTTGCAGACAAAAGAGAGACAAGACTTGGGGAAAACAGTATAAACATTTATTACTAGTAAAATAAAAACTACTAATAAGTTAAAAACTAAAGAACTATATCTATAACAATTTTTACTCAAGTTGAAGTGTAATATATATTTACACAAAAATACTTCTTCCCTTTTATACTAGTCCAAGGAGAAGAAGTAGTCTCATTCTGTATCTTTGGAGTTCCAGCTTTTTCCCTCTAGTAACAGATCTTCAGCAGCAGCAGCACTTTCATTGCAGTTGGAATTTCTTTTCTCTCCCTTTCGTTCTGTGTTAGCTTCCAGGGCTGGGCTTACCCCCCTCCTGGGCTAAGACTGAAGGATGGAGATTACTCAGGTCCCGAAGGGTTTTTCTTCCATAGGCTTGCAAGGGGACACTTGCTTACTATGGATCTTCTTCCACAGGGTTACAAGGGCTAATGGTTTAAGAGTCCACCCCTGTTTCTCTATGGAGGTCCCTCCCCATGGGAGAACAGTCCTTGATAGACTTCTCGGCATGGGTCTAGCACGGATTCCACACACACACGGGTTCCAGCATCTCACATGGGCCATCTCGCTCCAGCATGAGATTTCTCAGAGTTACAAAATCTTCAACAGCAGTATAGATCCACACACGCACAAATCTCAGTATCTCACCTGAGTCATCACTGCTTCAGCACAGGTTTCCCTCAGGATTGCAAATCTCCACCAGGACCCTGTCTCACTTCAGTCCTTTTCATGAAGCCTTGGTTCTCTTTGGTACATCCACAGACTTCTTTATCAGTTGTATGGGAAGTCTCCTTACTTCAACAAGTTTTTACAAGTAGCAAGGTTTACTTTTCAGTCTTTTCCCTGCTAAGGAGAGAGAGCAGAAAGGCAGGGGGGAAACAAGCCTCCCCCCCTTTCGCACTTTACTTTTCT
>NW_020960900.1:0-1957 GCF_003031625.1 Empidonax traillii | reverse complement strand
GGTACTCCTCTCCTCTACATGGCTGCTACTCTAATTCCAACTGCGCCAACAACCTTCTCTTCCGTTTTTCTTGAAGATGTAATTAGCAAAGGCGTTTCTGGACTTTTGATTGGTCTTTTTGTCCGGAAATTACCTGGACAAAACCATCATCAGCCCCAGGGATGGGCTGAGGGGGCAAAACCACGACACGTGGGAATCTGTATCCACAAAGGATTGACTGCTCTAAAAGGCTCTGCAAGTCTGGAAACATCCCCTACAGCTGGGACGTGCAGCTGGAGAAACGCAGGGAGTTTAATTCTCACAGGCTGAGAGAGACAGGGATGTTCAGCCTGGAGGAAAAAAAAAAAAAAAAATTAAAAAAAGGAATTTGGGGAGATCTTAGAGCCTCTTCCAGCACCTAGAGGGGCTCAAAAAAAAAAAAACTGGAGACAGACTTTGGACAAGGGCATGGAGTGACAGGACAAGGGGAATGGCTTTAAGCTGGTGGAGATTTAAATGAGAGGTCAGGAAGAAATTCTTCACTGTAAGGATGGTGAGGCCCTGGCACAGGTGCCCCAGAAAAGATATGGATGTCCCATTCCTGCAGGAGTTCAAGGAAAGCTTGGATGGGGCTTGGAGCAGCCCAGCATAGTGGAAGGTGTCCCTGCTCATGGCAGGGGATTGGAACTTTAAAAAGACCATCTAATTCCAAACCCATCCAACCTGGCTTTGGACACTTCCAGGATGCACTACCAGTGCAGGGGAACCCTGGAAAAATTCCCCGTGGAAGAACCCACACCAATTCCCTCCCCTGTCCAGGAATAAACACATCCCAGTGATCTCAGAAGTGTTCCCAATACTTTAACCTTTCTAAAAGCAAGAGGATTTTGGCAGTCACAAGCTCCCAGCATGAAAAAAGAAAATGGGGTTGGGACTTAACGTCCTGTTGTTGTGTTTGAGGATGGAACTGCTGCGCACCTGCTTTTGCCTCCAACACTGTTTAAATATGAAGCAATTTCTTTTTTGTTCTGAAAATTTGATAACATTTTAACGATTAAAAAAAATAAATCCTCTCTGGTCCTCCCCAAGAGGGTCTGAGCTACCTGCAGGGTCACACCACAGACACACACGACTTAAATCAGTGGGTCCTGAGGGTACTTTTAAGATGCAGGACTAGAAAAATTTGAGCCTGGAAAATGAGAATAAGGGGAGGATCAGGAAGCCCCCACTTTATTCCAGGTTAAACAGGGACACTTAATTGTTTTTTTCCAAAAGAACTTTTCTGGGAGTCAATGAGCTCAACCTCGCAATTATGAACTTCTCTGAGATGGGAAAAACTTGGATTGCAGAGTTCAGCTTCTCCCAGGGATTGAACAAAGGGGAGATTGGGATAACGACTGGGACCCGTGTTATTCCTGAATTAATTAGCATAGGGTCGATTACCCCTCTGCTGTATCCACCGGGAGCTGCTGTTAAAAGCAAATATTTTCCCAGCAGCTGCTGCTGTAATGCTGGAAAACATTGCTGTCCTGCAGGAAGGTGTATCCAGGACGTTTCCAACAGACATCCCAATGATCAGCTCCCCAGAAACTTATTTATACAACTTTCTCTGTATCGAATGCAACTGGTATTTTCCCAGCTTGTCTTGGGTTTATACTTTGCTGCCATCCTCTGTGCTCTGCTGATACTGCACCTGCTCCTGCCAGCACGGGGAAAACTCCTCTCCGGATCGTTTTCCTCCACTGCTGGAGAAGAAGTATTGATATATCACCTTTCTGAGACAGCAGGAATTCCCCAGAGGATGAGCACCAGCGTCTGGTTTGGGTGGTGCCCACCCCACTGACTGGCGGGACACAGCTGGGAAGGGAGCTGAGGGGTTTGGGTGGGAGGATCCTTCACCTTCACACACAGACAGAGCAGATTTACCCACTGCCAGCACAATTATTCTACACTGGGAATGTTTTTCTCTGACAAAATC
>NW_020960899.1:0-7381 GCF_003031625.1 Empidonax traillii | reverse complement strand
AAAATATCCTTAATAGAAGCTTTAGTATAAGGATCAGATGCAAAAATGCAGCATTATCTTCCATTCATAACCTTTTCCACATTACATACTGAGTTCAAAGATTCTTCCGCAAATCATTGGAATTTATTTGGTCTGGAGATTTTCTTTGGTGGTTGAATGTATGTTTGTTTAATAAAAACACATCCCAGGAATGGTTTTTTAGCAGTTACTGTAAACTCCTTTCATACATTTGTTCATTTTTGCACTTACAGCTTTCTCCAGCTTTTCAGAATCTGGAACTACTCAGCTTTATGTTGTCTTTCTTATTCCATGGATGTAGTTCAAGAATTCATCTTAAGGCTTGGATGACATGCTATTTTCACCAGGCAGTGTCGAAAAATAATACATTAAGACAGTAACTATTTAAAGTGGGTGTAAAAACTTCCATTAGAACCTTTCCTTATCTCTAAAAGGTGTACGTCTTCCCTTTTTCTGGGAGCGATCTTTTTTTAGAAAAAGTTGGATGGGGTAAATGTGAAACGTGCATATGTTTGCATATGTTTATGCATGTTTAAAATGCACAAGACATTTTAAAGTTACTTGCTTGTTTAATTACATTTGACTGTAATTGGTCAGCATAGAAGTTAGGTTTTTTTCTGTTGTCAACTCACTATCTTTATGAAAAGTTATGGTACTTTTCATAAATACCTAGAATGCAGCTGGGCTGAGAACCCTAGCAGCTTCCTAAAGAAGAGGAACTTGGATGTGGGCTTCCCCCAAAATCTGCTGTTGATGCATCTCACTCTCCACACCAGTGAAGATTTCTGGGAGCAGAGAAAGGCCAGTGCCCTTCCCTGAGAACAAGAGAGGCACCAAACAATGACAGACCTCTGTGCTTCTGCAATATCACAATTAGCAAACAAATTTGCTCAAGATAGAGTGCCAAGTACCAGCGCAGCTTACGGGGAGTGAATATGGTGCTTTTGATGTTCTGACATCATGCCCGTCTCCCTTTTTACATACTGGGAAACATGTTGGTGACAGATCATAACTACAGTACTATTTGAATGGTGCAAATAAGTGAATGTGAAGAAGTGGGATTACAACAGTGAATTAATCTAAGTAAGTGAAAATCTGTGCATGGTATCAGGACTAGAAATGTAGAAGTGGAAAAAGCTGCTGTTGTTCTGCATGTGGACAAACAGAGACCAGATGGAGTTTCTCAAGCACAGAATAATATTTATTTGAACACTACTCCATTAGTTTTAGTTGACCAAGGAAAACCTAAACTGTAGACTTGACTGAAAATGAGGCAACAAGCAGGAGCGCTCAGCAAAAGATCAGTTGGAATAAAGAAAATAGTTTTAATACAGAAAGTGGTACCCTTCAAGGCAATACTGATGTTTTCTCTGTGAAAGAAAGTACACTGAGCTGAGCAATGGAGCATGTTTGTAAAAAGAATTTTAAAAATCATGGGAAAGGCATTAGTTGTGATTTTTACATTTATAGATTTGTTTTGAAGGAAAAGCTCAAATTTATGATAAATTGATACATATTTTGAGCTTTCAGTAATAGATATAGTTTTACATTTGCAGTACAAATAGAACTGTAAATTGTCTACAAGTACAGGATAGTGCAGGCTTAAATTGTTTTTGACACAGCTGTATTTATGCACCAGTTTTTTGTCACTCTTGATTTCTATACATCCACTATAAACCTTCTTCTTATTCTAATAACAAATACAAGACATGCATATCTTTATAACTTGTATAAAAAAATCTTCTTAAGCAAATGTGATTGTATTTTGCAGTTAACTATCATAAAAGCTTGGGTCACATAAAATTCATCTGAGGCTTGTTCATTCATATAGCTCCTGTCTTACTGACTGTTTTTAATTAGCTATAGAAATTGCACAATCAAGATGAATAATCACATGGCTTCCAAGGTTAAGATATAAACCAATAGTTTTCCCCCTTTCTTTAATAAGATTTTTACCATTTCTCCACTCTATTATTTAATACTGTCCATTCAGCATAATTTTTATGCTTTCCTAATCTTATTGTTCTGATTCATGATGCTCTTACGTCATAAACCTTGTTTGGGGAGAGCAGGTTGGTTCGAAAGCTCACCAAATGGAGGTATGGCTTCTTCTGCAACAAAGGGTTGGAGTGTGTGTGGGTGATTTTTTCCGGCCGTATTTCGTGTTTTGGGTTGGTTTTTTTTTAATAACTCTCAGAAGTCATTAAACAGCTTGTGAACATAGTCTAGCTAATTTTCGAAGAATATGAAAAATAATGCGTAAATTCATCTATGACATCCAAGTTGTAAACTGGTTATGATGATCATGTCAGGTCATATTGATGTTTCCCCTTTGCAAAATCCTTTCCTCCAGTTTATATTCTTCAAAATTAATTTTCTTCTTATTCCTTATTTATTCATTCTTCTTTGGTGGTAAATATGATCAAGACCTATTCTCCTCTGATTTTCTTTGGCTTGTGATACATGAACAGAAATATTTATTTTATGTGATACAAAGCTCCTTCTTTTTAATTCATATTTTTGTGTCTGGAGATGGTCAAGAAGTCTAGTAGGTTGTAATGAAAGAATCTGAAAGAAAAATTCACTGCAAGTATATTAATTTGCAGTGAGCAAGACCTAGCCTTCAAATATTGTCAGATTATAGTGTTGCTCTTTTGTCTCTTTGCTCATCAGTGATATCCTCTCTAGCTTTTCTCTCTTATAAAACTGACTTCTTCATAACTTCTATACACTTCTGCATAAATGAAAGTGACTCCCAATCTATTTGCTTTTAATACTCTTTTTCTCAAAAGACTCAAGTTACCAAAACCTAATAGATATCATCCAATCCAATTCCTTTGTTTTCATCTTAAACCTGTGCACACATCTGGGACTCAGAACCAACAGATTCAGGTGCTGAACATTAAGAGTAGGATATCTGTATCATAGGATCATGTACCCCCGGAAAAAGTCCCGTGGAAGTTCTCACATTGCCACATAAAAAGAGTAGGAAGGTTTTTCAGCTGATCATTCAAAATTTAAATTTAACATTGCTCTCAAGATTAAATGAAGGTTAGTTCATTTTAATTGGCTACCTGTAGCAGAAGGTAAAGAAATCTCCATTCAGTGAATAGGCTGCTCCATGGACACCATGTAGTAAACCACTTAATTATGAAGAGGTAGCATATAAACAAAAATATGATATTGAGTCAAATCTCCAGGAAAAATTAATTAAATGTTTTTGTAAAGTTCTACAGCGTTTTGAAAATATTAGTGAAGGCTGACTCACATCAAATGAGTTCCACTAAAAACAATTCAGTTCCAGATTCTGAAAGCTGTAGGTGCTTATTTTTTCGTCTCAAAACTTCCTTTCCTGCTAACTGAAATTTTATTTTTTCAGACTCTACACTGCACTTACATGTTAAATGGAAAGTGTCAGACCACATATTATAAGCATTACAAAATTTGTGGCAATCCAAATCTTTCTTTTCCTTTCTCCTAAAAAGGAAATACCAGCTTTGGAAATTTACAAAAATGGTAATAGTGTTACAACTAACTAGCAGACCGCAATGGATATTTTAGTTGAGCATGAATCCTTGTTTTTGTCCTTCTAAAAAACCCCTCACTGTTTTGTTTCAAACTTGACTATGTCTATATTCTAGTACTGTTATTCTCATCTCCATTTCTTTTCAGACTGTTTTTATACTACACTGTACTTTATTTGATTCAAATCATCTGTGGCAAAATTCCTTGATTGATCCAAAGGGTGATCAAAGCTTTTTTATTATAAGGACTGCACAGATGAAGGCAAGAGTCTATTTTTAAAACAGACTCCTTTATGTATATTTACTGCATGTTTTGTCATAGCATTAACAACTTGCTAATCTATGCATAAAAGAAAATTGGGTAGTCCTGGAACATGAAACAATTCAAATGATTCCATAAAGAATTCAAGAGGATCTCAATAAGTTGTTGAATTTGTGGGAAAGTTGTAGTTACAGGTAAAAATTATAACAGCATCTGTATATTTTAAACAGATAATTTATAGGAAAAGAAAGAGTTGGACTTGGCAAGCTTGGTTAGTTCACTGCTTGTGGTTTGGACATACTAATGCTGTATTAATATAAATGTCCTTTGAAAATCATTGGGTGCTTAACACCTTCCCCTAATCTAAGCACTAGCAATGTCTGTCTGCATTCAGATCACACTAGAAGGCATGTTACATCATCTATATTCTGCTGTATGACCAGAATATAGCATTTGGCCTTCTGCTAGTTGATGTACTGAAACAGATCCACTTGATGATAAATTGTCTTTGCCGTGGAGATGGGAGAGTTTGGGAAGCACTTAATGTGCATGCAGCTTTTAAAAATACTGCTCAAATCTGGACAAATCTACTCCTGCTACAGAAGTCTCTGCTACCCACATAGTTCATAACCTCACAAGCAAATAAAGGCTTCCTAGATAATATCTATTATATCACTGACCATCTGTTAGTATCTATTCTGACACTAGTTGTCAATTAATTACCAACTGAATGCTGTATAAGATTTTTTCATTATTTTCTCTGGGACTGGTGGCACGTCAGACTCCTCGAGGTGTTGTTTCTACCTATTGGTAGTCTATGAACAGCAACACCACACTGACGTTCTGGTATTTTCAGGCTCTTAACAGTGGGCTGCAAACAAACCAAGGAACTCTTAGGTGGCTCCCTAAGACATGTAAGTACAAATTATTATGACAACCCAATTTAGAAGTATTTATCACTAACAAATATTATTTTTCCCCTTTAGAAAGAACATGATAGTCTTCATATGATAAAAGTGCATCAGTCTGAAGAAAGCACACCTTCTCCTCTCAAGATGCAGAGAAAAAATGTTTACGACCTTTTTTCTTATTTATTTTCCAACCACTGTCTTGTGTCTGTTTAGTTGTGGTTCTGTAACCGTACTAGAATTTAATTTCCTCATCATAAACTTCATCTTACAACTATCTTCAGCCATGCTGTCTCTCAATCTGTCACTGAAATCTTCAGTGCAACTGTTTTATTTTTGCTTTATTACTAGTATGTACAGACACACTTATATACTTAATATTATATACTTAATATTTCCTCTTTCTTCATGTCTCATTTTTTTTTCACTTTTTTTTCACTGAAAAAAAAATTAAGGCTCAAATTGTCCTTTTTTGGGTGTAATATCAAGAGGAAAGAGGTATTTGAGGACAATCTCTTAAATTCTTTTAAAGTATATGTCTTCTTTTTTTTCCTCCAATTTTTTCCTCACAGACAAATTTGCTCATTCATCCTTTTCCTGTTTGGAGACATTGAGCTCCTCTGAAAGACTGGCTGGAAATATACTTTTGGCCATATTAAATGGTCAGCTTTGGTAACCACAGATTCCAATCCAGTGATTAAATTGTCTTTATTGTTTATAAAGAGGTCCATAGTGGATTAAACTCACGTTGTAAGGAGTACCTTTTGTCTTAGGAATTGTAAAGTGTTGAGAAACTCAATGCTTTAGTACAGGCACTGTAGTACACTTTAGTACATGCACTGTTAACATCTCACAAAATCAAATTTCATGTTAGAAAAGCTACTTGTTTCATAAGTTACTTCACCTTTTATCTCACTAAGATTGCCTCCACTTTTCTGTGAGATGCAGACCACGTATTATTACAAGTGGTCTCAAGTGCTGTATCTCACATTTTGGTCCTGAGAGACAGCAAGCATATGTCTACATGTGTGCTAGGAGTTCAAGCACTCCTTAAGGTCAATGGCATGTAGTAAACAATTCTGGAGTCTAGGATATGATTGAGTTCTCTAACACAGACATCATAACAGTATTCAGTTGCCTAGGTAGACATCTAGTATTATTTGAGACCTCATCTGTATAGATTGTGAGAAAGGACTTTAACACCTGTGCACTTTTCAAATGGTAGCTGATGGCAAAGCAAAGAACTCCACAGTGTATAATAACAAGGCATTTGCATTTAGGCAATTGCCTGTTGTCAAGGGTTTCAGTCAGGTGGTACAAGGGCATCTAACTGCTATCTGACATACCCAGGGCTGTATAGCGCATCCAAGTGGGTCTGGCTACTGTGACTCAGGATTCTGCGAAGATATGTCCTGTCCTGAAGTAGTAGCAGGAGGCCAGGCACATATATGCAGTCTAGAATGACATTAGACACTTATCTTTTGGAACCTAAATTGTGCCCTTGGAGGCCCTTTACAGGAGACAGTCAGTCTCCTAAGTAATATCCTCACTTTGTTTAAACTCTCTGAATAGTATTTTCTACAATTTTCTCTGCAGGCTTCCCTTAGCTGAGTATTCATCAGAATGTCTGCAAAGAAATGTCACAGAAATACATCCAAGCAAAATGAGATATACAAGCCCAGAGACAGTCAAGACCTATTCCCCCACAGGTATTTTCCATTTTCCTACCACTTCTCATAATCATAATAATAAAAAAAGCCAAAATTGGGAATTTTTTGAAAGGTCAAATAAAAATTTAGAAGACAATTCCCTGATTCTGTTGGCCCATCCCCTGAGACCTCAGAAAAACTGAACAGTTTTTTTTTTCTTCAGTTGAGGAAAGTTTTTCAACAGATTTCATAAATAATTGTGTAAGTTATACACATTGAGAAGGACAGAAACTATTTAAGACATTTTGTGTCACATTCAAAAACTTATTTTGAATGGATGCAACAGTGCTCAAGGTCCAGTTTGATATCCATCCAACCCAAGAATAGGCCAGTTGCACCAACATTTCCTTCATCCTGGGATGTCTTAAGGAGAATACACTATTTCCCAATGAAACTTGCTCTCTGCCTACTAAAACTCTTTCTATTTTACCTCTTTGTATATTTTTTTTTTACTTCTGTAAGGACCTAGCAATTGTATTTGGGTAATTCTTAATCTGTATATTTACACACACGTGTCTGTGTTAAATGCTAAATTAGTTTGGACTAAAAACTGGAATGAAAGTCTACCCCTTTAGCTTCTCAGTAGACTTTTTAATGTTTTCGTGATGTTTTAAATTACTTTTTTTATATAGATACACTATGCCACCAAACAGAATGGCATCTTGAAAGATGCTGTACCTTTTTGGAATAGTAATATGAAAGTAACTCAGAGGACTGTCTTCCCTTCTCTCTCCAAACACAGGGTTGTAATGGCTTTTGGATTGTGGGTATAGAAGGTAAACCATTGCAATCAAATACTGTAACTCTTCCAAACTCTCATCTGGATCAGAAATCCACATTATCAGCTGTTCGAAGGTTTAAAAAACAAACAAACAAACAAACAAAACCAACAAACAAATAAAAAACACCTCCCTCCCCCCCCCAAAAAAAAAAAAAAAAAAAAAAAAAAAAAAAAAAAAA
>NW_020960898.1:5590-7381 GCF_003031625.1 Empidonax traillii | reverse complement strand
TTTTTTTTTTTTTTTTGTCTGACTGACTACTGATTTATGGCATAACATTCTGAGATGCATAAGAAGTTGGTTGAACTTCCAGATACTGCAAATTGCACAGTCTTTACCCGTAGAATTTGGGAAACTTTCTTCCTATGCTTTTGTTCACCAGGTGAAATGAGTAGACTGTTTACTTTGTCTAATTAAAAGATCATGACGATTACGTAAGAAACAGGAGCTGTTTGCATTGTCATTTGTGCAGTACATTATTTACACTGATGAGATTTATATTATGTTCTACTTGACATTGAGAACATCCAATTGTATAATTTACTACTTCGTGAAACTGTAACGGAGAAAAGTGCTCCCCTTTTAAAAGGATGGGATGATTCAATTTTGAAATGTTACCAAAAGGCAAGACTTGAGGTTATGGCTAAAAAGCACTGGAAAAATGCCTATTTGCTTCAGTAGTATTTCCAATGATGTATCCTTATTTTACATATTTCTTTGTCTTTTCTCCGTCTTTTCAGCCCCCTTCACTGGCTAGGAATTTGATTTTTTTTTTTTTAATTTATATCTGTGTGTGTTTTTAATGTTAGTTTTTTAAACTGTAATTAAACCTTATTTCCCCTTCTTGAAGAATAGTTGGCTCCTGGAAAGACAACTTCCATCCCCTGTAATCTGTTGTTATTCAGGTCCTGTATCGAGGTTTGGCATTTCATTCTGTTAAAAATGCAAGTGGGATTGTTGGACATGTCACCTACAAAGCCAGGGGGTCAGCTTGGCAGCTTACTTAATGTGCTAATTTGCTGTAATTTAATCATGCTTGGAATATGGATTGGACATTTGAGCATCTGGGTGGCAGACTCGGACTCGAACAGCCCATAAACACTTCGTAAAAGCCCGGTCGGGAAAAGCCGGTTGTGGGTCGGCTCCGGATCTTTTGCCTTTGGGACTTCAGGTGGGATCTCTGGGGCTCGTGGAGCTCTGGCTCTGTGCCCAGCGACTGCCTGGAGATGTGGCTGAACTCTGCGGTTGAATTAATTATGCATTAGCTCCAAATGAGCCTGAGAGCTCCCTCTGTGGCTCTGCGTGAGCGCTGGGAGGCAAAGCCTGCCTTGCCGGGGTGCACACACGTGCTCGGGGACTTTCGAGGGACAGGGAGCCCTTTTCCAGAGTCTGCTTTGGGCTCTCCGAGCAAGTGTGATGTGGCAAATCAGGCACCTTGTTTTGCAAGTCACAGGCTCTGCAAGACGAGCCAGTTTACAATGACTTGCCAAAAATATTTGCAAGACAGTATTTCGCAGGCGCGGTCAATTAAATCAGTGAAACTTAGAAGTTTGCCCAAAAACTAATTTTCTGGAGTAGATTTTTTTGGTTGTTTTTTGCCCCTTTTTGAGCTTACTTTTAAGCACTAGATTTGGGATGCCTTGCTTACTGATTATTTGGTGCTAAATTGTGAAACCTGTGTTAGCACTAGTAAGGTTGAGAGCTGAAAATTTTCCGAAGGATAAATTTTGCTGTTGGGAAAAGTTTGTGTTCAGTTCTCAGAGAGCTCCATTTTCAATCAGGTCACACAGGCTGATTTGCCTGGCTGTTTTGCCATTTCTTTCATTTACCTTTTTTGACTATTATGTTGTAATACGAAAGTTAAAATTTTAACACAATATGTTTCACCATTTCAAAAAAAAAATGGCTTAGCCTGGGGTATTCTATTACCTTGCTCTCACCTAATCTTTTTACAGTGCAATTATCTCTCATCTTTGTTTTTTTTTTTGTTTTTTTTTTTTTTTTTTTTTTTTTTTTTTTTTT
>NW_020960898.1:0-2931 GCF_003031625.1 Empidonax traillii | reverse complement strand
AAAAAAAAAAAAAAAAAAAAAAAAAAAAAAAAAAAAAAAAAAAAAAACCACAAAGAAGCTGGTGGTTTGCAGCAAGGAGTGGGAAGCTGGGAGTCCCTTCAGGAGAATGTCACAGGAATGGGGATCAGCAACAAAAACGCTGCTCCTTGTGCGGTTGCAGAGAAGGTGCTCAGCAGTCGGCTCAGGTGTTCGTCTGCTCCCACGCTGACAGATGAAGTGTCCATAAAAGCAAACCAGCTGCATTTAAATGGTGGCTGGCTGGTCTGAATGCTGTACACTCAGGTTGGAAAAGAAATTCCAGCTCGTCGCTGTGCTGACAGGCCGCAGATGACAGCTGTGAACATGCCACGCAGTTCAGTCTCCCAGCTGCCCATCCCGATCTCTGCTCTGGGCTTGCCAGAAAGTTCCCTCCTGCCTATCAGAAAGAGGAGGTAAAAATTAGAAACTGCTTTATTAGGACAATATTGCTGCTGTGAGACTGGGGAACCCTCAATCTTGTACTGTTAAAGTGCAGTCACTTCACAAGGGCCTCTTTAAGAGCTGTAGGTGCAGCTGTATTTCCCTGAGCCTTTTTGAAAGGGGTCATGAAAAAAAAAAACACAAAACAAGATCGTGAGCCAGCAACTGTGTTTTTGTTGGATGTCCTAAAGGGAGTGACAGAAAACACAGGGAGAGGCGGTTTTCATGGCAGGCAGCGTGTTCATGCTTCAGTAACTCAGAGCATCTGTTTGAGCTTTGCCTGCCATGATGGGTAAGGCAGAATCGGGAGATGTCATGTAATTGGGTTTCCATAAAGCACATGATATCAAACATTAATGAGAAAGGCAAAAACTCCCAGAAAAGAAGGTGGTGTCATCCCAAACTGTTGCAGAGAGATTTCTTCTGAAGACTTGCAAAGGCAAAAGTAACCAACAACTTGGGCACTTATTCCTTCACTAGAAGACGGTCTGCAGTGTATTTCAGAACACTGCAATAGGTTTTAGGTTTTAGCTGGTTTTAGAGAAAAAGAAGGGTTTCGTGGTATTTTTGGATGAACTGTTGGAGTCCTGCTCTATTTGATTTATTTTATCTAATTGATTTATTCTGGATGAGCAGCACAAGAGAAAAATAGAAACTTGTCTCTCAGTGGTTAATTTTCACAAATGTGAGTTTTTCCTAGCAGGAGCAAGAAGGTTTCAACATAAGCTATTGTTAAGCCTGCAAATGCCAAGTGTCTGCTCTCAGGAGATGGAGAACAAAGTTGGCACCAATAATTAGTGACTGATTTGGCAAAAGTTGCTGAAAATTAACAGCTGATGGAGAGGTCTTGGCATGATTTAATAAAATACAGTGCAGTTTGAGATGACTTTTTTGATGTTACTGTGCAAAGTGCAGGGGTGACCAGAAGGAAGGTAGTATGGAAAATGTGAAGGAGGAATTTGGTGCCTTATTCAGTTCCTGGAGTTTTTCCCTTGAGCTTTTCCAGCATATTGTTAGAGTACAATGATACAGCAAAGTTACTGATGTTAGCTGAGGAAAGTTGAGATGCCAAAACACTACAAATTGCTCATTTACTACAGATGCAACTTTGTTTTGCTTCCTCTATGGTAAGGTATGGGTATTAATTCCATTTGGATGTAACAGTCATTTAGGAGCAAATTCAACATGGGAATAACACAGCATGGTCCAGCAAATCCAACAGTTCATCATCCAAGAGACTGAGAGGCAGAGCAGTACTGGAGGAGGACTCTGGGGGATATCTGGTCAGGCATGTGTGGAGGTATCCCCTGCCTGTCCTGGGAGAGCCTCTGGGAAAGGACACTTGGTGGGAAACCAGGATGTGAACCAGGAATCTTGCAGCTACTATTGTAAATGTTTTGAGCTGTATTGCTGCTCTTAAGATGGTTCCAGTGCCAGCTGGAGCCAGCATGGCTTCCTCTCTGCTGGGAAGCACACAGTGTTGGTGCCTCAGAGGTACCAGTGCCCACTGGGCATGTTGTCTTGAAACACTTGAGGGGTGAAGGTAACTGGAGAATTTTTGTGCTCCAAAGAAAATTTGAAGTGGTTGGTTGGCACCTACTGGCAGTGAGATGACTTCTAAGGAACTCCCTGATAACTTTTCCCAGGAGTTGGCAGGACTGTGAGGGCTATAGTGTGACAGTGATGAACTGAGGAGCAAAGAGGGAGGACAGGCAGTTTTCACTGCAGGATGGTAGGATCACATTTTGCCTCTGGCTGATTTACTCACAGCAGGAATAAAGATACTGCACTCGGAGTTAGTTTGACTTTGACACAAAGGGGAAGAGATGAAAGCACAAAAGCTCAAGATACCTTGACAGCCAACCACTCACCCAAATAACAGCCCCCCAGCCAGCAGAGCTGCCTGTCTGCAGTCTCAGTGCAGGGCTCAGGCTCTACCCCCTGCCCAGCTCTGCTGTTCTGCAATAGCAGCTCTGAGAGCTTTGGCCTTGCTGCTGATTTCTGTTTTTTGTGAGCAGCAGAGAGAGGACGTGACCTGCAAGCCCTGCCAGCCTAGGCCTTCTTTTTCTAGAGAGGATTTAAGATTTATGGTCAAATTTTACAGTAACTGTGATTTGCCCTACAGATCATGAATATATGATTGCCCCACGGTCCCACAGCAAGTCCCCTGAGACCGCTGTGATGGCTCAGTCATTACTTCTGGGCTCTAGCAAGGAAGTTTTAACACTGAAGTTTTCCTGGTGGAGTAAACCAAGAGAGAGGGCTGGAGCTGGCTGCTTGGCAGGTTTGGAGCCCCCCATTGCTGTCAGGCCAGAGCCATTCACCCTCCATGGTACACCTGGGAGTGACAGCTGGGTTCTGCATGGAGAGTGACTTCTCATGCTGAATCATAGATTCTGACCAGATTAATTTTAAAAACTTGTGGCCCCAGGTAGAAGCTGCTGAGAGCCTTGAGGCTGGCAATGAGAACAT
>NW_020960897.1:3245-7393 GCF_003031625.1 Empidonax traillii | reverse complement strand
GAGAGTTTCCCCATTGTTATTCCAAGCTAACAAAGGGTTTCAAGCACATACCACGGGGAACAGCTTGCAGCAGCAAACTCTTATGGCAGGTGGGCTTAATACCCGAGAGCTTAGCCTTAGAATATTTTGCGTGTAAGATAAAACCCATGTTCATTTTCAAGATTCGAATTGAGATGAACTAACACCTCCCCGCCCAATTCTAACTGTATTTGTACAAATACCAGTGAGTGTGAGGGGTTACCATTCCAGCTGCACATTTGAAATGTGCAGAACTCTCAAAATTGCTTGTAAGGTATAGTTAATTTACTAACCAAAGAGGATCTGTAGAAAAGATCCAGCTGCTGAAGCCAGCAACAGCATCGTATTTTTTTTCTGTACATGTCTGCATCCTACGTGTGGCCAGGCTTTTTTGGAGCTGGCTTATGTTTTGCTACCTTTTTCTTTTTTTAAAGGATAATACCATTGATCCATAATTATTTCATGCTCAGCATGTAGTATTTTTACAGCAATCTGTATCATGTCAAAATTCTACTCTTTTAATTAAAAGCCCCACTGAGAGGTCTGTAGCTTTTCTAATGAGGCATGTATCCCACTGGTAGGAGCCTAATATATCCTGGTTGACTCAGTTGTTACACAGTAGTGGTGGTGTATTTCAGATCTCAAACTAGACATCTCAGTGCATTTCAGATTTTCATAGGGACCTGATAAAAACAACCAGAAAGCTAACACTGTTTCCTTAATTGTTCCTTTAAGTCAAAAGCAGTCTCACATGAGCACAGGAGAGGGGCAGAATCCCCTCCCTTGCCCTGCTGGCCACGCTGCTCAGGATACTGTTGGCCATCTGGGCTGCAAGCCCACATTGCTGGGTCATATGGAGCTTTTTATCCACCAACACCCCCAAGTCCTTCACTTGTGCTTGAGGTTGCCTCGACCCAAGTGCAGGACCTTGCACTTTGCCTTGTTGAACTTCATGAAGTTCACACAGGCCCCTCTCTCAAGCCTCTCCAGGTCCCCCTGGATGCCATCCCTTCCCTCCAGCATGTTCAGGTGCACCACAGAGCTTGGTGTCATCAGCAAACTTGCTGAGGGTGCCCTCGATCCCACTGTCCATGTCACTGACAAAGATGTTAAACAGCACCTGTCCCAATATTGACCTTTGAGGACAACACCTGTCATTGGTCTGCGTTTGAGCCATTGACCACAACTCACTGAGTGTGGCCATACAACCAATTCCTTATCCAGTGAATGGTCCATCTGTCAAATCCAGTTTTCTAATTTAGAGGCAAGGCTGTCAAGCAGGACACTGTCGAATGCTGTGATACTTTGCCTTCAGTTGTTGGAAAAAAATAAACATTACTGCAAAAGCAGAAATGTCAGTCTTGCCTCAGCAACACTTTCAATGTTCACAACTGCTTTCACTTGTAGTTGAGTTTTCCATGCCCTAAAATGCCTACCTGAGAGAGGATAGTAATGAACTATGCAAGACTTGGTAACAAGCCCATGGAGTGACTACCACATGCTTTTGCAAGGAGAGAGAGACAGTCTGTTCAGCATATTTTCTAGGGTGACTTAGTCTACAGAAGTGTGGTATGTGAAAACAAAGAATACTAATTCATGTTATAACAGCCCTCTGTCTACACCTTAATGGCTTGGAGTTTTCTGTGATGTATCGGTGTTCTCTTTCAGCTAGTTTCAGTTTTACTTTAAACTCAGTAATATCAACGTTTGCATCTCTTGCAGGTTCAGCAAGAAGACGTAACAGAAATAGATATTTTAGTAAAGGACCTGAGAGTACTTAGACATTCAAACTACACTGTTCCTTTGAAAGAGAGCATGCTGTATTCCATCCCAAGGGACAATGACATGTTATTTACACTGCCCAACCTCTCAGGAAAAGGTATCTCTCTCAGTTGCTACATAATATTTTCATCCATAGCTGATGTATTGCTTTGCAGGGGTAAAAGAGCATCATTGTTCCCGTGTTTTACATAGTGAAACAGTTTCTTCATTGACAGGAAATTGTTTTATGTGGTTTGGTTATTTTTTTTTAAACACCTAAGTTCAACTCTTCTACATTCTAGGTATTTTGTTTGTTTGTTTTCAAATCTGTTCTCCTTTGAAGCACTTGATACTTGGCTGTCTGCAATCCAGACATCTGACAGGAATAAATTTTTCTCTCAGATCTGATGGAAGTTTCTCTAAAGTTCCCCTTTCTTCCTGAGAATGAAAGAGAAAACTGTAGAGGAAATACCTGTCTGGGTCATTTCCAAAACAAGAGAACAGTTTTATGTTATTAAACTTGAATAACTTAAAAGCAAGAGAAGTTATTTGATGCCTTAATCTTACTTCAGTTTTGTTTAATCATAAACTCTCAAGGATTTAATCAGAGATTAATATTTTGATGTAGTTCATCGCTTTTTAATCTGATGACAGCTGAAATTTACAGCTAAGGGCATAGCTGAAGGCAGCACTGTAACACTGCTTTGGCTTATCAAGTTCATTGCTCAAGTTGAAAAAAAGGTAGTCAGTCTTCTGTGTTCTTGGTGTGAATGTGCAAGAACCATACCGTAAGTAATAGAAATACACCATGTCTTTGTTTTTCTGAATAGTGAGCCAAATAAAAAGAAAGCTCTCCACTGAATCTAGCTTTTTCTTCCTCAGATATTCAAGATCCACTGCAAACTACCAGTCAGTACCTCATCCGGCAAGTAGAGACTACAGTAGATGAAGAGACATTACCTGGCAAGTTACCAGAGACCCCTCTTAGGGTAGAACCTCCATCTTCTTACAAGGTACTTTTGTGGTTTGTCTGCTTTTTAAACTATTAGTATAAATACCTTTAAAGAGAGCAAACTGCTAACACCAGTGGACCTCTAGGAACCTTAAAAAAAAAAAACCAAAAAACAACCAACCCCCCCCCCCCCCAAACTATCAAAATAGCTAACCAACCAAAAAAAACCCTAAATTACCTTTTAGCAGTAATAAGGTGTTGGAATTTTTTACTCCAGTAGGAATCAAATGGGCTTTTAAATCCTGCAATGTTCTGATCTCACTTCATGATAGTCAGTTGTGATATTTACATTATACCAAGCTAAGCATTTACCACAGTTTCAAATTTTGCTTGGCTTTAAATTACATCATTTTTTTCCTGACTCAGTGCAAGTGCTTACCCCTCTGAAAGATGGGCCATTGGTCTCAGCTGCTGTAAGAAACATTGTAGCAGCCTTAGAAGTTTCAGCATAGGTAAGGATGGGCTTGATGGCCTCCTCTGTGGCCGGAACAAACATAATTATAACCTGCTGCTGAGACAGGAGGGCCGCTGAAAGTTACAGATAGGCTAGAGAGGGTGTTATCCCTCTCCTGGGCTGGCAGTAACCCTTTCCCTGCTGTACACTGCCATGGTATCATAGCTCTCTATGGCCAAACAGCTGCCCCTTCACCTTCTCCTTTCAAGTGTCTTTTATTTTCCAAAGTGGCCTCTCAGAGAACTCTGCTACGATGAGCAGAGAACTAAACCTTCACCTGTTTCAAACTTTGAAGAAGGAGATCCAAGTTACCAGTCAATTCCATGCTGCTTTTATGTATGTTTACGGATACATAATTTCAAGTAAAACTACCACCATGCCTAACTACATGTATCACCAGTAGCTACAAAACCAGCAATGCTTTGTTTTGCAGCCTGTCTTTTTTCACCTCTTTGACTGTAGGTGATGTGCCAGTGGGTGGAAGACTTGAGAAAAGGATTGTGCAGATTCTGGTTCCGATCTTTACCCATCTTGTTTAGTTTCATGGAAGTTGTTGTCGTTGGAATTGTTGGAGCAGCTCTTATTATCAAAGTCTTAAAGGTGATTCTCCCTTCCTGTGAAAACAAGTAAGTGATTTTTGCATTTTTGTTTTGGCTGTGATGAAGGCAAAACATTAACTAAAAAAAAGTTGTCAAGAAGCAGCCCCATTCTGTAGGAAGATGGTAGCAACAATTCAGTGAAAAAGCTACTGGTAACTTTCCATGCCAGGTGAACTTTTGACATATAAGCATTTCAGAGAAACATGGGAAAGTGTTTCATTGGAAATGTCTTTAGCTGAGCTGTCATACTGCCAAATTTTTATCAAGTCTTCTAAGGACTACATTGTGAGACGCTTTTAACATA
>NW_020960897.1:0-3224 GCF_003031625.1 Empidonax traillii | reverse complement strand
CCCCCAAACTATCAAAATAGCTAACCAACCAAAAAAAACCCTAAATTACCTTTTAGCAGTAATAAGGTGTTGGAATTTTTTACTCCAGTAGGAATCAAATGGGCTTTTAAATCCTGCAATGTTCTGATCTCACAGATACTTCATGATAGTCAGTTGTGATATTTACATTATACCAAGCTAAGCATTTACCACAGTTTCAAATTTTGCTTGGCTTTAAATTACATAATTTTTTTCCTGACTCAGTGCAAGTGCTTACCCCTCTGAAAGATGGGCCATTGGTCTCAGCTGCTGTAAGAAACATTGTAGCAGCCTTAGAAGTTTCAGCATAAGTAAGGATGGGCTTGATGGCCTCCTCTGTGGCCGGAACAAACATAATTATAACCTGCTGCTGAGACAGGAGGGCCGCTGAAAGTTACAGATAGGCTAGAGAGGGTGTTATTCCTCTCCTGGGCTGGCAGTAACCCTTTCCCTGCTGTACACTGCCATAGTATCATAGCTCTCTATGGCCAAACAGCTGCCCCTTCACCTTCTCCTTTCAAGTGTCTTTTATTTTCCAAAGTGGCCTCTCAGAGAACTCTGCTATGATGAGCAGAGAACTAAACCTTCACCTGTTTCAAACTTTGAAGAAGGAGATCCAAGTTGCCAGTCAATTCCATGCTGCTTTTATGTATGTTTACGGATACATAAATTCAAGTAAAACTACCACCATGCCTAACTACATGTATCACCAGTAGCTACAAAACCAGCAATGCTTTGTTTTGCAGCCTGTCTTTTTTTACCTCTTTGACTGTAGGTGATGTGCCAGTGGGTGGAAGACTTGAGAAAAGGATTGTGCAGATTCTGGTTCCGATCTTTACCCATCTTGTTTAGTTTCATGGAAGTTGTTGTCGTTGGAATTGTTGGAGCAGCTCTTATTATCAAAGTCTTAAAGGTGATTCTCCCTTCCTGTGAAAACAAGTAAGTGATTTTTGCATTTTTATTTTGGCTGTGATGAAGGCAAAACATTAACTAAAAAAAAGTTGTCAAGAAGCAGCCCCATTCTGTAGGAAGATGGTAGCAACAATTCAGTGAAAAAGCTACTGGTAACTTTCCATGCCAGGTGAATTTTTGACATATAAGCATTTCAGAGAAACATGGGAAAGTGTTTCATTGGAAATGTCTTTAGCTGAGCTGTCATACTGCCAAATTTTTATCAAGTCTTCTGAGGACTACATTGTGAGACGCTTTTAACATAGCTCCAAGAGAGGAGGATAGAAGCTAGAGCTAAACAATTCCAACATCTCTATAGCTTTTCATACTCCTACTATGTTGGATTTGTTACAATAGTTCTGAAAGGCCTTGAGTTTGGCTTTGGAAATTTGCATGGGAATTCTCCAAGGAGGACCTACCTCTGCAGGCAGCTTCCAAGCCACAGCGATTGGTGCTGGCATTGGTGGCAAAAGGTCATAAATAAAGCTGGTGGCCTACAGATGGCTTTATTCACTCAAGTGGTGTCTTGCCAGCAACACTAAGATTTTTCAGAAAAGCAAGTGCTCAGAAGAAAGGGGTGGAAAGATGAATTAGTAACTGCAGGTAAGAAATCAGTGTCTGTTTAGTGCTGGAATGGGCAAGCATGTGCATTTTAAAGCTACCTAAGTCCCTTCTGGAAGACCTATCCCTTGGAGCCACGTGTTCTTTGAGAAGTGACTGACAGCATAGTGTGCTTCATTAGCTACAACAAGCACAGCTGATGTCTTCTGATGCAGCTGATCAGCTGTGCTTCTGAAGGGCCCTGTGTGCAGCTAATTTATGTATCCACTCAGGAATATGAGTGGCATTAATCCTTCTGACAAAGCTAAAAAAATAGGGGGGTGGAAGATCAGGAAGGTTGGGAACTGCAGAGGAAAGAGACCATGCTTTTCCCTGACATTTCACACAGTGTGCTGTCAGATGGGAATGCTTCAGTTGTTAGAGCAGAAAAACTGAAGAAACACTTTGTACTTCCCAGAGCAGTAAGCAGCTTAGCACTTCCATGTGTGAAACTGAACTACGTAGAACTAGGAAGAAAAATATAATCCCAGCAAACTGTTCAGCAAAGTGTCTCATGGCCTGTCCATGGCAGAGGGACCAGCCTGGAGTAATTCCTCTTCCAACTGGAGAACAAACAAAAAAAACCCCCACAAACCCCCACAACCTCAAAACCACACAGTTGTTTTCTTGCTACCTATGTAAACTGTTCCCATGAAAAACTGTAAAGGTTTAATTCAAGATTGCAAACCAGTAAGAATGAGCAGAAGATCCCACGTGGTGACTGACACAGGTGCAGATGTCAGGACCTTATATTAAGTCTTTAATGCCATTCTATGGTACACTGATAAAACTGGAGTCTCCACCTAGTCTTGGAGAATTAAATGTAGCTCCTGACAGCGGAGTTTTAGGCTACTTATGAAGCTAAGCATATAGAGTCTACACTGCTGACATTTCAGATGTAGAAACTGGGTGAAGGGAGCCCTCAGAAACCACAGCTAGTACATTTTGAAACCAGTTTTCATTCTAGCTTCATAAAAGAGGTATTATGATGGTAATACTTGATGTATTGATTTAAACCTAAGTTTGGGGAGTTAAAGAGTAAATCTAATTTTTAGAACACAGAATTGTTTTGTATATTGTTCTCTAATGCCAGGTAATCTTACCTTTCAGAGGCATCCTTCTCCTGGATCAAGTCAGCTTTGTACCTGTGACTACCATCAGCCTGCCTTCAGATCTTCCAGACAGGAAAAATACTTTAGATGAGAAAGCCTGTACTTAATACTGTATTTACTTTGGAGTTACTGGTTTTTAAAAACACACTTTTAGTTGACCCGAAATTTGGCACTTGATCTTAATATTTCGTTTGTTTCCTACTAAGAAAACTAAGTCAGTTGATTAATTGATAAAGGGCCACTCAGGCCGAGGCCCAAAGCTGACTTCCTTGTGCCTCTTTATAAACAAGCAGCCTTTTCAGAAGCTTCAGAATAGAACAGCTTTCCACCCTGAGGGCTACCACTGGTTTTAACTTCTGTGAAGTCACTTTTCCACACCTCGGACAGGATGCTGGCTGCCTTCATGCCCATAGATAAACCAGGTCAGTTGTCCTGATTAGCGAGATGATGAAATTCAGGGTGTCCTTCAGAAAAGGACTAGGGAGTATTGTGAACATCAGCTGTGCCAAAAGCCTAAGCAAAGCTGCCCAGCCTGGCTCAGGT
>NW_020960896.1:1667-7397 GCF_003031625.1 Empidonax traillii | reverse complement strand
CAATAGCTCTGCTCACCTTCTGCTCCAACATGCTGGGCAGGGAGTTCCCTCTGTCCATGCGCCCACGTTGGCCGTTCTGGGGGGGGTAAAGCCTGGTGTCAGCCCTGCCCCCCCTCCCCAAAGGGCTGCTTTGCCCCACCTGAACCTATGCCAAGGTGATGGGCACCAGCCTGGCACGGCAGAGTCCCCCTCCCATCCCCAGGTGTCCCCTCTCCCCCCTGGGATCCATCCCAGAGGTGTCCCCTGTGTGTCCCCCCCAACCCCTCGTACGTCACCCTCTCGCTGGGTCTCCATCCTGGCAGCCAGGTGAGTTCTTACCTGCAGGGCTGGGAGACAGAGAGGAGCAGAGCTGAGCCCTGGGGACACCCACTGTGACCCCCCCCAGTGCCCTCCCCCAGGTGATGACAAGCCCCCAGAGGTGGTTCCCCAACCTCTGCTGAGCCCAGGTTTGCCCCAGCGCTCCCAATCCCTTGGGACATTCCTAAATCCCCCCCAGACATCTACACATCCCCTGGGACACCCCAACACTTCCAAGGCATCTCCATATCCTTGGGACATCCCCCCATCCCCTGGGACCCCCCTGTCCCCAATATCACCCCCGTTCCACGGGCTGATCCTCACCTGGACTGCCCTTCTCGCTCCCCGCCGAGCCGAACTCTGCTGACTGCAGCTGCAGGGGGACAGGGGACAGGGGACAGGGGACAGGGTCAGAGCAGGGCCACCCCCAGAGCTTGTCCAGGGTGGGGCACAACCCCAGAAGTGTGGGGGGGCCGCTGCTGCCCACTCACCCGGGTGAGGGTGCTCCTGCCTGAGGCCGGCAGGGAGGAGCTCTTGTAGCTCGTGTGCAGGGCTGGAAGAGAGGAGAGATGGTCAAGCGGGCAGGCAGGGACATGGGAGGAGCAGGCAGGGGTGCAGGACGTCCAGGCAGGGGTGCAGGCAGCCAGAGCCAGCAGGTGAAGCAGGGAAGGGCTGGGCTGCAGGAGGAACACCCCACGTACATGTGTGGAAGGGCGTCCGGTCCGGCAGCGAGCGGGTTTTTCTCCGGATCGGGAGAGATTTCTCCATCTCCTCCTTCAGGATCAGCTTCCCGAGGTTGGAGGTGACCTGGGGATGAAGGGGATGTGGGTTGGGAGCAACATCAACACTCCCTCACCCCCTCCCGAGGCGCCACCTGCCCGCTCTGCCCCTCACCTTGCTCAGCTCCTGCTTCTGGAGCTCCCGCAGGTTCTTCATCTCCTCCGTCAGGTCCTCGTCCTCCTCCTCCCCTCTCTTGGAGGCCATCCTCCTCCTCCACTCCGTCTCTGCGGGCACAGGGGGGCTGTCAGAGCCCTTCCTGGCACCCCACGGGGTCTCTGAATGGGGTAACCCCCCCCGTTCCCACCTACCCACGACGGCCAGGGACGGGGGGCATGGCCAGTAGTCGGTCTCGATCTTGGCGGGCTGGTTGGGGTCGGGGGGCTGCGCCGCCGGGAACTTGGAGGACTCGATGATCAAGTCCTCTATGAGATGCTTCCCGTGGTGGGCGCTGGAATGGTGGTCTGTGGGGCATGGTGGGGGGGTGAGGCAGTGCCTTTTGGGGCACCCCATCCCACAGGACAGACCCCCCCCACACAAACAATCACCTTTCTGCCGGTAGATCGGAGGCTTCTTGTAGATGTTGAGCTCTGTCGTGTCGGTCTCTGGAAGGGGAAAAGGGGGGTTGGTAGGTGGGGAACGGGAGCTCATCGGTGTGCAGGGACCACCAGGGTGGGTTTGGCAGCACCAGGGGGGCCTGTTTGGGGGGATCCCGGTGCCAGGGGGGCCGTACCGGGTCGGTGGAAGTGCTGGACGCTGCTGCGGGTGGAGGAGCCGCCCTGGCGCGAGGTGGGCAGGGGGGTGCTGGTGGGGGGCCGGCTCTCCAGCCACTCCCGGATGACCTGTGGGCACACAGGGATCAGTGATCAGCCAGTCCACCCCCCCACCCCGAATTCCCCCTGAATCCAGCATCCTCCCTGGAATTCCCCCCTCCTCGTTACTCACCTCCGGAGACGGAGGGGGAGAGATGGATTTGGGAGACAGGGAGCGCTGCAGGAGGCAAGAAGCATTTTATTCCACTTTATTCCAGCAGCCCCACAGCTGGGATTCCTCCCCCCTGACCCCTCCTCCCCCTCCCAAAAAAAAAACCAAACCACCCAGGGGACAAGAAGTGGCCCAGGGGCATCCTGACCTCCCGGCTCCGGGGCAGCTCCACGTGCTCCATCAGCGAGTAGGTGAAATGGGGTTCGTAGATCATCAGGTCGGGGCGCTCGATGTCCAGGATCGCCTTGTCCTTAGGGATGGCAGCCAGGTCCTTGTACCCCAGGACCTCGTTGTCCATTTTGGCCTGGAAAGGAGGGAAAACGCCTTGGTTTTGAGGGCAGAAAGGGGGTATTTTGGGAACGGGGAGGGCTGACGTTTTCTGTGGCCCTGCTGGGGTGATGGACGGGGTTTGGGGAGGTGCATCCTGTCCCCACGGATGGAGGGAGGCGGTGGGAAGGTGGGAATGGCTTCTTACCACGATGCTGGAGGGCGACCCGGGAACGCTGGACCCTCGGGAAGAACAGACGCTCCCAGGGGAGGTCAGTGGCTGCTGGATGGGAAAGGAGATGTTTGAGGCCAGGAAGGGGCTCAGGGTTGTGTTTGGGAAGCCAGGGTATGGCAGGAAGGGCCTGGGGACACCACCGTGCCCACGGACCTCAGTGCAAAAGATTCCTTGGGGGTTTCTGGGGTCTCCTTTGGGGACAGGGGCCAGTGGCTTGGCCAGGACACGCTGCCACTAGATGGTGCTGCCAGGCTGGGCTGGAGGAGGAGGAGGAGGAAGGCAGGGCCCTGCTAAGGGCATCCCATGACTGCCCATGTCCTTGGCCACCAGCCCCTGCCCTTGGCCACCAGCCACTGCCTGCATGTCCCCAGCACCCTGCCTGTACCCCCAGTGCCTGCCTGTACCCCCAATCCCTACCTGGACCCTCAGCACCCTTTCTGGACCCCCAGCACCCTGCCCACAACCCCCTGGGACCCTGCCCACGACGTCCCCCCTTACCTTCTGCAGTCTTTCCATTCAGCTGTGGGCAGGAGAGGTTGTGTCAGTCACAGAGTCCTGTGGGGACAGCAGAGGGCTGGGGGCACAGCCAGGGTGGGCACAGAGCCACCCCCATGCTGGTCAGGGGTGAGGTTCCCATCTCCCACCACCCTCCTGCCGTGGGGCTAAACCTGGCAGCCCCCCAGGCACCAAACCCTAAGGTGGCACGAGGCTGGTGCATCCTCCCTGCCAAATATCGCTGAGTTGGCAGCAGGACAGGCTTCCCAGGGGGTGCCACCGCCCCTCAGGCGGGGGGGACAGGCGTGGGACACTCACCGCTGCCTCTGTGGCTCCACATCCCTCTGGAAGCCGACACCAGGCTGGGGCTCGGAAATTCCCTCTGCAAAGGGAGAGACGGGAGAGGTGGCGGTGACTCACAGGAAGGTGGAGATCCACCTCATCGCCCCCCTCCCGCTGTCCCTCTGGACCCCGGTGCCCGGCGGCCGTGTGTCCCCTGCCCGTGCCGGCTGCCTGGTGGCTGCTGACGGTGCTGGCAAGCGGGAGCAGCGGGAATGACGCCCTTTTGTCCGGCGGGAGGCTCGAGAAGGCTCCAGCGGGAGCGGGACGGGCGTGCTGTGCTCAGCCCCCCGCAGCCCCCCGGGGGCCTCGGCCCTCGCTGTGCTTCACACCCACAATGCCGCACACAAAGGGGAAAATTCCCCATTCTCCTCAAAACTTCTCCTTTCACGGGGGGGAGGGGGAGTTGGGAAAAGCCTCGTGCGAGCCGGGCAACAACAACAACAGTGGTGGCAGCGCAGGAGCCCTCCGGGCCTTGAACCCCAACCCTGGGCGTGGGCTGGGGGGGCTGTCACCGCCTCTAGGGACCCCAGCCCTGCTGTCCCCCAGCCCCACGGCTCCCGGGAGGGGGTGAATCACGCCCTGTGGGATGCAGAGATGGAGAAGGAGCAGGTCTGAGGGATCCGGGAGCATCCTCCCGCTGCCGGCACGAGGGTCCAGCCTAGCACGAGGAGGCCCCGCCGGCAGCTCCACCTCCCCTCCCTGGAGACCCCCGCCCCGCCACAAATTACCCCCAGATTCGTCACCGGGGAGGGATTTTAACCCCCTCACACCCCACACCCCCCACCCCCGAGGGTCTGCAGCGCCGGGGGCCCGGTGGGACGGGATCGGCACAAGGCGGCATTGTCCGTCCGGGCACATCCATGAGCTCACACTTTCCAGCGGCGGGGCCAGGGCAGCCCCCCGGCCTCCGGTCACACCCCTCCGGGGGCGTTGGGGACACCGTCGGGGCCGCGGTGGCAGCGAGCAGATGGATGCGATGGCGGAGGAAGCGGCGGAGCGGCGGGAGGGGGGTGCGGGGACGGCTGGATGCGGATGCCGGAGGGGACGGAAAACAACCCCGAGTCGGGAGGAGGGGGGGGTGGGGTGAGGAGCGATGCCAAAAACCTGGCGAAGGGTGCCAGGGCTGCACAACCAGCTCGGCCACGGTTTGTGTGGTTCCCCCCCCGCCGCGCTGGGGGACGCGGGGACATCTTATCTGGCGCAGGCAGGGAGCCACCGCCCCGATGGCAGCTGCGCTCCCCATGGCAACATCCAATCTCCCCGCAACCCCGCTGGCAGGTGCCCCGCGTGTTCCCGAGATAAGCGTGTTTTGGGATTTTCCCGGCCAGGAGGGTGAGAGGGAGAGGGGAGAAGTGAGGGGCGGGGGGAGGACGCACCGTGCCCCCCTCGCGGGAAGATGCTGAGGGTACCCAGGGAGGGAAAGGAGCCGGGCAGGGAGTCACAGGAAGAGCGGTGGAGGAGGGAGGGACGGACAGACAGGCAGGACACGTGCCGGAGGGGGCTCACCGGGATGTGGGGGTGCCGGTCCCCCCCTTCCTCCCATCCCCGGGGGGGGGCCGTGGCGAGGGCTGTGCTGCAGCGGGAAGAGGCCTGTTCCCTCCTCCCCACCCCGAGGAAATCCGGATTTGACTTTTCGCAGCCGCCAAAGCCATCAGTGCCCGGCCCTGGGCCAGGGGCCAGGCTGGGAGAACCCCCCCCTCGCTGCCCGCGGGGGAGCGGGCAGGGACCCCCCGGCCTTCCTCCCCTCGCCCTCCTCCTCATCCTCCCTTCCTCGCCCTTGCCAGGGTGCAGGACAGGAGCCCCCCGGTGTTCCCGCAGCCTGCCCGGCTCTCAGCCAGCGCTGGAAGTCGGGGGGGGACACGCGAGGTCACAAGTTCCCCGAACAGACGGTTCCCGCCAGCCCTGGGAACGGCGTCCGGTGTTTCCCAGCCCAGCCCATCCCCGGCCTCCTCCTGCTCCTCCTCCTCCTCCTCCTCCCGACACAAACCCCAAACAAACACAGCCCAGGAGAGGCCCGGAGCATCCTCCACCGGGGGAAAGCCGAGGCACCGCCGCACGTGGGGCCCCACCGGCAACTTGATCGCGACCACGGGAGCACGTGGGTCCCCGACCCGCGGCCGAACGGTGTCCGGTTCCTCCTTTGTCCTGTTTCTCCCTTTTCCATCCCCACCAGAGCATCTCCCGGCGGCGGGAGAGACCCTTTGGCTATTGACAGCCCAGCCCATCGCTTCCGTGCCATTGCACCCTGCTCGGGGACCCCGGTGGCCTTAAAAGCCACCAGCTGGCAGGGCCTGGCCCCGGGGCTTTTTCCATCCCTGGGATGGAAGGGAAGG
>NW_020960896.1:0-1321 GCF_003031625.1 Empidonax traillii | reverse complement strand
CCTTTTCCATCCCCACCAGAGCATCTCCCGGCGGCGGGAGAGACCCTTTGGCTATTGACAGCCCAGCCCATCGCTTCCGTGCCATTGCACCCTGCTCGGGGACCCCGGTGGCCTTAAAAGCCACCAGCTGGCAGGGCCTGGCCCCGGGGCTTTTTCCATCCCTGGGATGGAAGGGAAGGGAAGGCGCGTCCTGCTGCGGACACGGGGATGCTCCGAGCCTCCGTTTCCCGGGTTGCAGGAGCAGCAACCCTCCCACCCCATCCCGGGGCAGATGGAGGCGAAGAGGAGGCATTTCCACCTCCTCGGTTTCTCCCCTCCAAGGAATCTGGGCCAACCCACCCCCTCTCCGGCTCCCTCAGCGCTGCCAGGAGGCTCCGAGTCCTCAGACAAGTTTAGAGGGGGGATTCACGGCCCTCACCCCAAAGCTCCTGGTTGGGATGGGGGGGGGGGTCCCATCCCCGGCCCCCCTGCCCCGCTGGCCACGCCGCAGCCCCGCTTTGGGCCGCGCCTCACGTGGCACGTAATCTGGGATTAGAGTGGGATTAGCCTGCTCATCCCGCACGCGGAGGGACCCGCTGGGGGTGTGTGCGGAGGCCGCGCCCTCCGAGGCTCCCCGTGGGGGTCTGGCGGTGCCCCCGGGCCCCCAAAGACCCCCCCCCCCAATTCTGCCACTTCTCTGGGAACAGCCCCCAGGGATGCCCAGCATCAGAAACCTCGGGATGTGAGGGTGGGGGTCCTGGGCACCCTGACACTGGGCATGGGGCTGTCACAGCGAGGCACCCACCTGGCAGGACACGGGGGATGTGGCTGGGGGGTCCCCGGGGCCGAGGTGGCAGCTGGTGGCCCGGGTTTTCCCGGGAGAGGCTGGAATTAGCACTGCCTGAGCACCCACCCTGCACGCCCACAGCCTGGGGCTGAACCCCCCTTGGAGGTGGTTCCATTTGTAGCCAAGAACTGGAGGGGGCCGCGTTTTGCACCTCAAATTCCCCTCCTCCAGGTAGCCCAGCCCCTTGGTGCTTTGTCAGGGGGGTTGGATCGGGCCTGGAGGAGCTGGGAGTGGGTGGACGCTCCAAAATTCCACGTCCATGGCAAAACTCCGACCACCACGGCCAGGGAGGATCAAAGCCCTTCACGGGGTGTGGGAGGGGGTGTGGGATGGGGAGTGCCCCCCCTCTTCAACAGCGCTGAGACCCCACAAGCTCACTCTGCAAGTGGGGCTGGGAATGGCAGGACTGTCCTGGCCTTCTCCCCTGGGATACACCGTGCCCATGGCACTGTCCCCAGGGAAGGAGGGCAGGGGGTGTCCCGGGGTGGGGGGGGG
>NW_020960895.1:3230-7398 GCF_003031625.1 Empidonax traillii | reverse complement strand
TTTTCAGCATGGTTTAGGTAGATTGGTGGGACCGCTCAACTCTACCAGGTCTTGTAGCACTGTGGGGGATCCCAGTCCTGTGCTCGATGCCCCACAAGGCAAAGAAACTTTGAGTCTCCTTTGACACATATGAGGGACCATTCTCTGTTTTTATTAGTTTTGGTACTCCCATATGTGCAAAGGCTGTCATTAGGTGTTTCTGACATCTTGACTTTTCTCAGCAGGGTGTGCGGTAGCAGCAATATAACCTGAAAAAGTATCAACTGATACAGGCACAAATTTTAATTTTCCAAATGAAGCCACATGAGTTACATCTGTTTGCCAGATTTGTAGAGGTTCTAATCCTCTGGGATTTGTACCTTCTAATTTTAATGCAGTAACCAATTGACAGTCAGGACAGGATGATAGAACAGATTTTGCTTGAATTTTAGAGAGGCCAAATTGTTTTTGTAAAGCTTTGGCACTCTGGTGAAAGAATTCTTTTGAACAGATTAACACCTGCTATAGCAGAAGAACTTCTACCGGAAAGCCAATGTGGTTTCCAAGCCAATAGGGGTACCACAGACATGGTATTTGTACTCAGACAACTGCAAGAGAAGTGTAGGGAACAGAACAAAGGACTCTAGGTAACCTTTGCTGATCTCACCAAGGCTTTCGATACTGTGAGCAGAAAAGGTCTGTGGCAGATTTTGGAAGGTTTGGGATGTCCCCCCAAGTTCCTTAAAATGATCATCTCGCTTCATGAGGATCAGCGTGGCCAAGTCAGATATGGCAATGCACTTTCTGAGCCCTTTCCAATAACCAGTGGTGTGAAGAAGGGCTGTGTTCTTGCAACAACTCTATTTACAGTCTTCTTCAGCAAAATTCTCCAAAGGGCCATGGCAGACCTCGATGAAGAAAACGGTATCTACATCTGATATCGTACTGATGGGAACCTTTTCAACCTAAGGTGACTGAAGGCCCACACTAAGACCTTAAATCATCTTGTCCATGAGCTGCTTTACACTGACACTGCCGCCCTCATTGCCCACACAGAAGGAGCTCTGCAGCGTTTAACATCCTGCTTTGCAGAGCCTGCTGAGCTATTTGGGCTGGAAGTCAGCTTGAAGAAGACAGAAGATTTCTATCAGCCTGCACCTCAGGAAGTCTTCCATCATCTCCATATCACCATTAGTGAGTCAGAGCTCAAATTAGTCCAGCAATTTAATTACCTTGGAAGCATCATTACTTCAGATGGTAAGATTGATGCAGAAAGAGACAGTATGCTAGCAAATGCATAGAGAGCCTTTGGTAAACGCCAAAAAAAAAAATGTGGCGAAATAAACACCTGAAGAACAGTACAAAGATCAGCATTTACAGAGCCTTTGTACTGTCCACTCTTTTATATGGGTCTAAATCATGGGTCATTTACCGCCACCACTTGTGTCCCTTAGAACACTTCCATCAGCGCTGCCTCCGTCTCGTCGATCTCACCAAGGGAGTCTTTCCACTGTGCCTTCTGCAACCAGACTTGTCCATCTGCAATTGGCCTTTTTCGCCATCAGCGTGCTTGGAGCAAACGTGGGTAGAGCCCTTCTCAAATCTTCGTTCCCCAAGCCCAGCCATGATGATAACTTGAACCTTTAGCAAATAAGGGAGCTTGGCAAAAGCTGAAAGGGCAGCATTCCACCAGAATAGAGTATTCCCCAAAGCACTGACTGATCAAAAGCCAACCCAGACAAGCCAGCAAAAACCAGCCCATCCGGTTTTAAGTGACCCAAAATATTAAGAAAGGAGATGAAGAGAAGAAGAAGTAAAGAAAGAGAGTGAAGAAGAGAGAATTTCAGCTCCCACCCTCAGTCTCGTTCCAGTGCAGCTTCCCCGTGCCCAGATGGAAGGTTCGACCACGCGATGGTCACACGGGGCTGGTTTGATTTGCTCTGCCCCCCGTGCCCACCCCCCAGGGGGGACTTGCGGCCCAGTGGCCACTCTGGGGCTCCAGGAGGGTGAGGGGCAGAGCTCCTGGTGTGCTGGAGCCAGTCTGGGGCCGGGTTAGGGGCCCAGGGTGTGGGATGGGGCAGCTCCAGGGCTGCCCAAGGAGGCTCCAAGGGCTGGGCTATGGAACAGGGCGCCACCTCACCTTTGGGAAATTCCACCTTTCCCTTTGTCCCTTCCCCACTCACACACACACTGCAGTTCTGAGTCAAAAATTATCCCAATAATCCAGTGTCTCACAGGTTCCTTTATTCCATGAAGTTCCACAGTGTCACAATGCTCCTTTGTTCTCCAGAAGGCCCTGCACTGTCACCATGGTCCCTTGATTCCAGAAGATTCCCATATGTCACAGTGGTCCTGAGCATTCCATGAGGTTCTCTGATGTCCCAATTGCACAATGATTCCATCAGGTTCAGAGTGTCCCAGCACTCCTTTGAATCCAGGAGGCCCTGCAGTGTCACAATGGCCCTTGGTGCTGTGAGGTTGCCCAGGGTCACAATGTCCCCTTTGTCTCCACATGGCCCTGCAGGGTCACAGTGTCACAGTGTCACAGTGTCACAATGTCACAGTGTCACAGTGTCACAATGTCACAGTGTCACAGGGTCACAGTGTCACAGTGTCACAGTGTCACAGTGTCACAGTGTCACAATGTCACAGTGTCACAGTGCCCCCTTGATTCCAGGAGGTTCAGCACCTTCCCGGGACTCCTTTGGTTCTGTGACACCCTGGAGTGTCATCAAGGCCCCTGGATTCTGTGAGCTGCCCCAGTGGCCAAGGGCCTTTGGCTCCATCAGGCCTTGCACTGTGACAATGGCCCTTGGATTCCAGGAGATTCCAAAGTGTCACAATGGCCCTGATACCAAAAGGTGGCACAAACAAACACCTCCACTCCAATTTGTAAGTATTGAGAAGCAGCAATTGTTCTTTATTCAGCACTGGACATTTTCAGGAAAGCTCCTCTAACTGAAGGTGCCAAATGACAGATGGACAGGGCTTCTTGTTGCACACACTGGTTACATATTCAATAGATGTTCAGGTTTGCTTAACACATATTCATTAGTTTTCTTCATTTAGTCACCCTCCAGTGGTCCTTCTTTGGTCCTTCCAAGCTTCCTCTGGTGCCTTGCCCTCAGTTCTGGAGCAGGCACATCAGGATCGTGTTCCAACACCAAAAACTGTTATGTTTGTTCTTAACTTTATCTAAGGTTACAGAGCTTCTTTACATCCTGTTAGTTTGAGTTACATCCCTGATGTAATTCTCCAGGACTTCTCTAAGATTACATTGTTCCTTCTTTGGGCATTCTGTGAGTCAAGTTTCTATTTCTCCCATCACCATCCCATGGCACAGCCAGGACATCCAGGGGATCAGGCCCAGCCAGCGTGGGGTTGGGAAAGGCAGGTCCTGCCTGACCAACCTGGTCTCCTTCTCTGACAAATGACCCACTCAGCAGCTGAGGGAAAGGCTGGGGATGTGTCTGTGCTGACTTCAGCAAAGCCTTTGACCCCATCTGCCACAGCATCTCCTGCACAAACTGGCTGCTCATGGTCTGGATGAGGGAACTGTTTGCTGGGGAAAAACTGGCTGATGGCCCAGGGAGTGGTGGGGGATGGAACTAAATCCAGGTGGGGCTGGTCACTGGTGGGGTTCCCAAGGGCTCAGGGTTGGGACTGGTCCTGTTTAACATCGTTATTGGTGATCTGGATGAGGGGATCGAGTTCCCCCTCAGGAAATTCATGGATATCATAAAGTTGGGTGTGAGTGTGGATGTGCTGCAGGGCAGGAAGGCTCTGCAGAGGCATCTGGACAGGCTGCATCAATCAGGCCAAGCGTCAGGGCCTTCTCTTGGATCACAACAACCCCTAGAAGGCTCCAGGCTGGGGGCAGAGGGGCTCAAGGGCTGCTCAGCAGGAAGAGACTTGATGGTGCACCGACCAGCCCCTGCAGACCCTGGTAACCCTGGCCTGTCTGTGCAGGTGAGCACAGTTTATTGAGAGGAAGCAACTGAAAAAGCAAACATTTTATATCCCTTTTGAAATTCCTTTTAATTCCTTTTTTACAAACTAGTACTGTAACAGAGACTGTTCGTACTATTGTATGAACACCAATAGATAAAACAGCTTTTTTTGTATTCTTGTTTAGCTTTTGATTCTCTTTGCTAATAGTTTTTTACTCTCACTGCAAAAAAAGATGTTT
>NW_020960895.1:0-1635 GCF_003031625.1 Empidonax traillii | reverse complement strand
CCAGGACATCCCTGACAGAGCCCAGGCCCTTCTGCTGGGGGTCCCTGCAGAGCTGAGCAGATCCAGGTCACCTCCCATTGCTCTGCCAACCCCCTGGGCCTGCTCTGGGCCCTGCAGGTCCTTGCCCTGCTCCCAAGGGCTCTGGGGGTGCTTCATGCTCAGGCCTTGGGCTTTAGAGCTCAGAGTGGGGATTGGGCAGAACTTTGGCAGGTTTGCTGTTCTGCTGGCAGAGTCTGGTTCATGATCAGGGGAAGAGCTTTTTGGGTTGGGTCAGGATGAAAGCTTGGTTTTCATATTGGTAATACAGGTTTGGGATTGGAGTGGGCATTGGAAGACAGAAAAGAGTCTGGAGTTCTGCATTTTGGCTTTTTCTGGCATGGAATGAGTGCAGTGGATTCCTGTCAATGGAAGGGGCAGCACTTTTGGGGAGTGTTGGGGCTTGAGGTTACAAAGATGGTAAAGGTGCATCAGGAGTGTTTGCACAGTCAGTGTTTCAGCACCCTCAGCATTCCCTGAACCTGCTTGTACCTCAGCAAAATCTTTCCTCTCTGTTGGCCAAGCCCCCCTTTCCTTCCCCAGATATCCAATCCTTTTTGTCCCAGTTCCTCCTGATCTCCCCAAAACTCTCATCAGGGTTGGCTCAGCTTTGTGATGACCCTGTGCAACCTCATGGAATCAAAGGGGCCATTGTGGCACTCAGCACCTCTTGGAAAGAAAGGAACACAGGGACACTGTGAAATCTTGTGGAACAAGGGCTCCATTTAACATCTATGGCCTTGTGGAACAAAAGGAACCCTGAAACCTTTTGAAACCTGATGGAACCAGGGAACCATTGTGTCACTGTGGTGCCTCCTGGAAACAAAGAAACCCTGGGACACAGTGGAACCTCATGAAATGAAGGGGCCATTGTGACACTATAGGGCCCTTTTTGGAGCCAAATAGACCTTGGGCCACTGGGGAACCCCATGGAATCAAGGGGTCATTATGACACCGAGGACACCTCATGGACTCAAGGGACCACTGTGACACTCCAGGGCATTCTGCAGCCATAAGAACCCGGGGACACTGAGCAGCCTCCTGGAATCAAGAGACCACTTTGACACTGCAGGGCCTCATGGAAACAAACCAAAATCCAGGCTTGTCCAGGTCCTGAGGGTGATTCAGAAGGGAGGCAGCAGTGATTCCTCCCTACAGACCCACCACTCCAATGGGCTCTCCCTGCCCTGAAGGTTTCTGGCCATCAGGCTGTAGCTGAGGGGCTTGGGCAGGGCCATGAGGAGGGGGGAGAACAAGGGCTGTGTCCAACTGTGCCAGGAGGGCTGTGCTGGGCAAGGAGGAGGAGGTTGCAGCAAACAGTGGCACTGCTGAGCTGAGAGGAGCAGGGGGAGAGACCTTGTGCCTGCCCACGCTGGGCAGGAGCTGCCCCAGGATGGCATCTCTGAAGCACTCCCAGCATGTCCCTGGCAACAGCAGGGCAAGACTGGATTTCCAAAGCAGGCTGGCAATGCAAAGAGCAGGAGTGTCCTGGTGTCACTGCAGGAGAGTTCCAGCCCTGCAGCAAGGGCACAGAAGAAGTGACCCAGTCCATGCAGTGCCCTCAGAAGATCCCACAGCATCCTGGAGATGCTGTCAGGG
>NW_020960894.1:0-7406 GCF_003031625.1 Empidonax traillii | reverse complement strand
CAAAACTGTTGAGGCTGTTGCCTGCTTCTCTGCTTAATCTGGGAAGGAGAAAGAAGGCAAATTTGGCTCTCAGAGGAGAGCCATTCAGCTAGTCCTGTTCTTTAACACATGGTCAAGACCTAGATAAGGCAGCTTTTCCCATGTGTGCCTTTATTTAGTGGCATTCGGGATCTGGTGCCAGGTGTTGAAGGAGATGCAGACAGTGCAAATGCATGAGATAAAACCAGGCTGCATTTGTCACGCAGAGGAGGTTGAGACTCCTGCCCAGGAGCCCCATGAAAGGCAAGGGTATTAAATCCTGCCTACAGACAGCTGCCAGGGTCTTTTCTTGAGCATACCTGTTTCTCCTAGAGTCATAATAATTGGGTGTTGTCAATCCTGATCCTGAACTGAGGGACACAACACTGTCTCCCAGTGCATGCTGATGAAAACGATGAATGGCTAGCTCATTTTCCCCCTCATGCAGGTCATGGGCAGTTGCATGCATTTGGTAAGGCCAGTTTTGTGCTCAATATCCCTGCCATCACGTTCAGGAATTCCTGGGAGGCTGCCACTGCGGAGCAGGAACCACTGTGCTGTGTCCATCCTTTTACTATGCTCCTTCTAAGTTCTCCATGTCCTTTCTGAAGGAGTTTTAGATTTGAGATGTCACAAGGACTCCAGATGTAGCTGCAAGCCTTGTAATCTAGGGTATTTGCCCTGAGCACTTCCTTCTGGAGAACTTGGCATTGGGATTTCATGAAGAGATGGGGAGGAGAGTAGGAAGGAGGAGAGAAAAATTTATATTTTTTAAAAAAATATAAATCATCCTTGTGCATTGAATGCTTTTTGCAGCCAGGTTACCAGGGACATTCTGTGCAGAAAGCTATGCTTCAACTCATTTTCATCTTATGTTCTAACTCCCCTCCTTGGCATTAATATCAGTAAGCTTGTAATCAAAGACATGGCAGCTGTACCACTGGGCCAACAAGGTCACTTTTAATTCACAGGTCTGTCTGTGGTTTGGTGTGGAAGAATTATAAAATCCTTGGGAAAGGTCTGTCTTGATGCAGCCAGGCACATGCCAGTAATAAGTATTTATATGGCATCTTTTCTAGAAAGATGTAGAAATTAGTAGAAAGGAAGAACAGAAACATTTGCTGTCGCTTTAACATAGCAAGGAAACACATAACTGATTTACTGTGTGTTGCTTATAATTACTCTCTTTCTTATCTACCAGTTATGGCAAGGAACAGGAGAACTCCAATGACAGTAACGTTAACTGAATAAAATTTCAGTTACTTTAGCTTTAGTGAATAATTTGTCTTCCTCAACCTGATTTACTAATATCTTAGTTGACAAGGCTCCCCACTCTGCGTATTCATTTTGTAGTTAGAGAGGGATTGTTTGTAATTTACAGTTTAAGTCTGAGTGCTGTTATTTTGCACTGTGAAAGAGCATCTGTTACAGTAGATAGCTCTTCATATGTTAGTGCCACAAAAACTAAACCACGCCAGCCACGTTAGCAGCCAGTTTATGAGCACCCGGTAACGTTCAGCTGTGTAAGGGTGAATTTCTGTGGAAAGGGCAGAAAGTAGAATTGCACAAGTGAACTCTGTGCGGTCACCTACAGCGGGGTGAACTTGTGTAGAACTCATTAACACCAGCTGTTGGATCCAGGTTCAACACTGACTTTCTGGGTAGGGTAAAATCCAGGCTAAAATCTGTAAGTATTTGATTGTTATCTGATTATCACTACAGGCTTCCCATGGTTTTAAGTACAAGTTTTCCAGAAGATAGCCTACATACTTTCTGATTCTATAGGGCAATTTATAAGTAGACTGTCAGTGGAAGATCTGATTTAGCTGTAACCATACCCAGGCAAATTCTAGCGTACCTTCCATGGGGTACAGAGAGGACCAGATAGTTTCATAGCACATTGGAATCAATGTTGTTTGCCTTTTGACAAAACTCCAAACCTCTTCAGTGAACCCTAGCAAGAGACCTGTCATATTTCAGGCTGGTTATGGAGCTTTACTTCCTTTATATTTGATTATAAGTCTTTATTTCTGTCTGCTTGTTAGCCTGCAGAGAACAGTAAAAGCAGTAGTTTATGAGTCTTCTTTTCACTGTACCTCGGTGAAGGCAAGCAAGGGTTCTCGACAATGTTGCTGGCACCAGGCATTTCTCATCCCATTTGCCCAGATGGTATTGTACAAGGTTTTAGCACTACTGATAAGATCATAAACCTTGTTCAGTCATGCTACAGCTTTGAACTCATAGATCATACCATCACCACCAGTATTATGCCTCTTTCTAAAGAAACATTAGTTGCATCGTCGTAGATCAAATCAAATCATAAACTGATTATAAGTGCATAGCTGTGTTCACTATAGGCTTCCTGTGCACCTGAAGTTGTAGCCTAGCCAGCCTTAGGGAGCCCTTTTTTTTTTTTGTTTGAGTAAAGCTGATCATTTAAAGCCCAGAATACTAGTAGCCCATGTTGATCTCAGCTGTGGTTGTGGATCCTCATAATTTTAAGAAATCAGGCCTTACATTACCTGTTAGAGACCACACAGCTAGTCAGTGATGCGTGTTGTACTTTTTCCAGCTACTCACAGACTCACAAAAGTATGAGGTTTAAAAGAACATGAAAAAGTGTCTTCCAATGTAATAAAGTTTAAATAACAAAAAGTTTTGCGCATTGCTGGTTACATCAAGCATTTATTGTTCCATTCTACCTTGCATGTCCTTTGATGTATTTTTAAGTCATTGCAAACTTTGTTAAAATCCAAATTCCACGATCTTCCCTCCCCCCCCCACCAAAAGTGTCCTTTTGCCTTGGACTCACATTTTGAGAAGCCTATTTCTTTTGTGTTACTAAAATGCCAAGATTTTAATGGAATGCTTTATTAGGTTTCCAAGTGCTTCTGGCCAATAACAAGCAAAGTTCAGCTCAGTAGTTTTAATCTCAGAAACATCAAATCTGTTTTCCCCACATGTGAGAAGAGCCATGCAGCTTTTAAGAAGATTAAAGCTATAAATTCTAACATTACAGGGGCCAGTGCTTTCACGGTCCATATCAGTATGGGTTATTTTATGCAAGTTTTAACTCGTGTGTATTTCCAGTACTATTGATAGCCTTGAGTTTTGACTGGGCTTCCCCCACCCCTCCCCATCCATGTGTGTACTAAGGTGTGCTGTTTGTAGAAGGTGAATATATTACTTTTTCTTTTATTCTGTCTCTCTGCTTTATTCTACTGTAAAGAGGCAAATTACATCATTTTCATTATCAGTGCAGCTCAGAAAACCATCTGTTACTCAAAGACATGAGGATCAGCAGTCAGCCACCCTCAAAATAAGCAGCTGTAAATCTAGAATGCCTATACTGTCTAAATGCAGAGAGGCTTTTACATTAATCTCCTGGACTTGCTGAGTAGCTGGTACAGTGCCCAAACACAAGTAAACTCAATTAGTAAAAATAGACATGATGTGGCAGTTCAATATATGGCATTTAAGCATGTGTGCTACAAACCAGAAGAGCTCAGTTCAAGTCCCAGATACTCTGTTCTGTTCTGCACATATGATTCAGTTCTTTTGCTGTTTGCCAAATACCTTGTTAAAAGCAATAGTAGTATTTTCACAAAGATGCGGTACTGCTGGCATTTACACAGGTGTAAATCTGGAGGAACTCAGCTGACTTGTTAGGACTCCAGATGCTCAGCATCTCTGAAAAATTACATTTTACAACTGTCACTTGAAAGCTAGTATGCAATCCAGCTTTAATGTTGATGTGCTTTATATGTGCAGAATTACATAGAACATACTGTTATAGGCAGATAAGAAACATTTACAAGAAACATACTTTCTGGAGCTTTGCTCTGCATAACAGGGCAGGTCTGGGTACGTTAATTTGCAGCTTAAGACTTATAGGGAAATGTCCTTCCTTAGCTCCTTTAGCAGTATGGCAAACTACAGCTCTTTTTTTCATGGCAAGCTGATCAAAGTCAATTTATTCAAGTGCAAGTTCTCTAAGATTCTTGTGCTCTGCTGTGTAACAGAAGGGCTTAGGTCTGGGTGTGGTGTTCTTGACCTTCTAGTCTTTTGTCTTTTCAGCCTGTTTTGCTTCCTCTGTCTGCTCAGTTTTAGCCAGGAGAACGATCTAAAGAGACCCTGTTTGTTTTCCGTGCACCTTATGATAGGCTGCCATTGTGTAACGACGTACAGTATGCAGGATAAAACACCCTGCTTATTATAGCATAGTTAAAAGGCCTGTCACTATTTCCATTTCAGATTCCTATTTTCAGGAGTTTACTACTGAGCTGTAACAAATTGCAGGCAGGAAACTTGGCAGTCACATTCCCAGCCTAAGAGCGAATTCTTTTACCAACTTTAAATAAATAAATTAATTAATATTAATGGCATGTGCTTCCAGCATGCAAAATAAAGGAGGTTTTTGTTATTGTTTTGTTTGTTTTATCCTTGAAACAAAAGATGAAGCTTAAGGAGAGTATTTACATACCAAGCATCCCTACACAAGAGCTATAGAACACATGAGCAGTGTTTCTAAGTGATGGAGATGATTATGTGGTGGACATTCCTAACTCTCCTAAAAGGAATATCAATAAAGAAGGGCTATTAATCAATGCATACAAGGTATTAATTCCCCAAAGCTGGAAAGAGCAGAAGAGAGTTGTGTATCATAAATACTGACAATGCTGACAAACCACAGCTTGATAACCACGGTGGGTGAGAGCGAAATTCTTCAGTGTTAGCTTAAAAGGAACAAACATCAAAGAAAAGAAAGTAGTAACACCACAGAGTTACAGAGTTTGAAGTAAAACAACTAACAGGTGATACATTTTAATGGTGAATGTATTTTCAGTATATTTTACCATTCCCAATTTTAATTATACAGCCAGCCATTCAGAGTTTGGAATCTTGAAATAATTAAAAAAAACCAATTTTCGGTCTGTTGTCCAGGTAGCAGGGATTTCAAGCTGGCAAATGCTTCATGCTCATCTTTCTGTTCATTGAAGCTCTGAGTACTATAGGAAATTTAGGAACTGATGACCTAATGACCTGCATGAATTCAATGTGCTGTCAAGGGAAAGTGCTACTACAAGAGTAGCAGGTTCAAAGGAAGCAATATATTGGAACTTAAGTCATACAATTAACATTTTGGCTAGTAAGAAGCATTATAAATGCTAACATGTAAAAGATAGGCAAATTCTTACAAAGCAAAATAAATGGGGAATAGCGGGTTCTTCAGGAATAAAAAGGGCTTGGTGGCTGTTGAAATTTTTTCTTTCATTTTGTTTTTGGGAAATTATAATTTTTGCAGGCTAAAATAAGAAAACAATGTTATTTCACCTTTGGTGAAATCTACCTTTTTGCCCCACTGATGGTTTGCTATTTCTGAAAAATCAGCTGGCCTCAGAAATGCAGTCTTTTCTCAGAGGGTAACTGTTCTGAGAGATACGACAAATAATGGAGTGTTTCACTGCCTCACTTACTGCAGACAACATAACCTGTGTGCCTACATTGTAAACTGCCTAGGGAGGAAATCTGGCCTCATAGAACTGACCTGAGCATCTAGTTTGAACAGGAAAGGGGTGCTGATCCTCATTTAGGGATCTGAGGGATTATTAGAATATTAAGAAAAGATTTTAGGAAATTACCGAAGGAAAAGCTTCCATGAGAAGTCTTTCATTTCCAGCTACGCGCAGATTTTGTGATCTCATTGGAGAGACCTTAAATGTGTGCAAGGCTGAGATAAATGTGTCTTCATTCAGATAAATGTTTTTGGAGGCCAGACAATGACTCCTGAACAAGTTGAGCCTTTTAGGGACTGTTGTAGAGCCTGCAAGTTTGTCTTCTGCAGTTTTCAGGAGAATTGCTTACAAGGGACTTGAAGGAACCGCTCAACTTGGCAGTGACTCCTGCTGAGCTAAAAGCTTCTGGGAATGTTCCTGGGAACCTCTGGTACTCCAAAGAGACTCTAGCAGGAGACAACACTGGCACTGGGATGCTTGCCCAGATGATAAAGTATGCAGGAATTTCAGTACAGCTGATAAACTCTTCTCAGGACCCTATGAAGTATATACATGGTGTAACAATGCCTATAATCTCTCAGAAATATATTTATGTTTATTTTATATATATTTTATATATATATATATATATACACCGGGGCAGCAACCATTGGTATACAGCACTTGTGAGGTCTGTCCCCTCTGCCCCCTCCTCCCACACAGGGTACCTGATTTGACCCTGAGAATTATTCGAGGAATTGCCTGCCCTTTCCCACCCTCCCTGCTCCCCCCGGCTAAACATTTTTAACCAGCAGAGGGAAACAGAGGGGCTCAAGAATTAGAGCACTTATATATGTGTGATACATAACAAAGACTCAGCAAAGAATATATCCTATCATGTAAACATTTAAGTAAACCAGCTGAAGCTGTAATGCAACAAGGGAGACAAAGTCTCTTCAATATGACTTCTGTTTGTAAGATTTTGGGGTGTATTTAAAAAAAAAAAAAGTACACTTTCAACTGTTTTTGGCAGTGAATCGCGTTGGAGGTGCAGGAGGTGGTGGTGCCTCTGTGTGCAACTATCATGTTTATTTCTGGGCACAGTGGGGGGGACAGACTGTCAAAAGGACCAGTATTCAGGGAATGGCAGCAGAAGCAATTGTAGTGGGGGCAGAGGTGATCTTCGCTGAGATTCTCTCTCTGGGCTAACCTACTTTGCATTTACCAGCAGGCGAAGGGTGTTTATCTGTGCAGTTATTGCAAAGTAGCTGGTGTCCTGTAAATCCACACCCTTGAATGCCTCACTGTTACATGTTCACAAGGCCGTACCCTCAAGCACAAAGCTAACTTTAAATGTATGATTCAGAATCATTAAGACAATGGGACAACTTGTACACCTTAAATCAGACACCACGTTTACACACCTAGCTGAAGATGGGCCAAGTAAGGGAGAGAAATGACTTAATATATAGCCTAAGAAATGAGATGTATCATGGAAAATGGAAAGACAGATTAAAGGGCAGGAATAAACATGTGGCAATCCCAGCTTTGTAGTATGTCATATTTTTCAGACCTGTTATGCATACAAGTGTGTGAAATACTTTCCTGAAATTGGTGGGAGATGGCCCACCATATCTAATTTTTAACACCACAGTGGAGTGGTTGACAGAGGTAGTTCATGAAATATGAAGGGTTTTAGTTTGTGTTGCTAAACAAGTATGAAAAAAATGTAGATAGAACCATGGGCTTATTTTTGTTTACATTAATACTATTCTGTCTTGTCCTTGATATGTGGAGTTGTTGCTTTTCTGAGTCCTTGGCTAAGCCTTGGGGAAAGAGAGCATTCTGTATTGCTTTCATGGTAATAATACTTGTACTTCACTGTGTCACCAC
>NW_020960893.1:3846-7407 GCF_003031625.1 Empidonax traillii | reverse complement strand
ACACAGACTAACAATGAGGAGTAAAAGTGCAGTGGAAGAGGGAATAGAGAACATCCCTTTCTGCAGATAAAAGCACTTATCATCAGTCAGTGACAGCCCAGTACAGCCTCCAGCAGATCTGGCTGAAACAATCAGAGTTCAAACCAGCAGTTCCCATCACCTTGCTTAAAAAAAAGAGGAAAGTAAAAAGAAAGGGGACCAAAAAAAGAAAAAATAAGCAGAGCAGGATGGTTTGGAGGAGTGTAAGGAATATCTGTCTCCACATCTGAACATCAACTTTTTGACATCCTTACTTGTATCATGAATGTGACTCTTCCCTCTTCTTTCCTAAAACTTAGGCAGGAAAAAACAAGCCATAGACTAAACCTTTAGGTCCCACTCCCAAGTTTAACCTCGCAGGGAATTTTTAATTTGAGCTTTTCTAGGCTCTCAACTTCCTTTTGGTTTCACAGCCCTCTCTCCCCTTCCACTAACCCTCCACCTCCACGGTGGGGTGAGATCCTGGTTTGGCCTCAACTAAACAAAGTTCTTAAATGGAAGCAGCCCACGATGCAAACCCAGATTTCTAACCACAAACCCTCAAGTAAGGAGGGAAAAGGCCTCGAGGAGGGGAGGATTACCTTGGTAACAGAGCCAGAGGGACAGAGCCCATGGAGTGCCCCACCAGAGAAACAGCAAAGCTAAAAACAGGCAATGACTGATTCACACTTTTCAGTCACATTAACCAGCTCAGTCTTGGAGGCAGCAGCCTACACCCAGACCTGACTTAGACAGGAGGGCAAATTTGCCTCCAGAAATCCAAGAGGCCACGAAGAGCTCCCAGGGAAGGTGCAACAGCAGCGTAAGGGGCAGAGTAACAGGAAGGTTCCACCCACACCCACCTGCAGCTGCTTCTCCTCTTACCAGAAAGTGATAATGTATTTCAAAATCCTGTGCAAAGCCACATGCAGCGTCCAGATCGTTTTTTATCTACTGTATGGCTTAGAAAAATAATTCTAGTTTAAAGGCTCTCACATCTCCAGCTACGTTTTGAGTGCCTGTTTGGGCTCCCTCATCATTCAACACTCAGGTGAAGTTTCCTGCTGAGTGGATCTCACTCCAGCAGGGGTGTTAAATACAATGACCAACACTTAAAACACCTAAAATTCAAATGGCTGCATCTCTATGAGCAGCCTGGTGAACTGGGGAGTTCTATCCCTAGGAAGGATGAAAAGCAGGGTTGTTCATATTTGTCTGCCCTAATAAATATGAGGAGTGGAATGATGTGAAAAGTAATTTACTCCAAGATGAGTGCTCATAAAGTGCTTGAAAGCTGCTTTAAACAGCCATACATAAAATTCCTACATTCAAATAATTTATCTTGCATTATTTATATAAGCATGCTTTTTTTTCCACCAAATAACTTTTACAGGCAAGGCAGGGAAGTTTCCTAAAAAGCTCAGTGAAGTAGAGGGTTTTAAGGAATCTCTACCAAAAGATTGTCACATCAGCTCTGTACAACCACAGATCCTTCCACGGCTGGCTCTGTATTCACACAGCTCTTCAGCACCTTCTAATAAAAGTCACCTCACAGTTCTGGAAGTGATCAAAGGCTCTGAGCTCCCTGCTGCTGGGAGGCTGGTTCATGTAGGGTCACACTGCAAGCCCAGGAAAACCAAAGGATTTTAAATCAGGTCCTCGGTGCAGATCCTACACTCTGCCTTCTCTCTATATATTTTCCCCCAAATGATGCAAATTTCTACATTTGGCAACGTAATAACCGTGTAAGACATTCAGATTAATGCAGGTATGATCAATTTACATAAGTGACCCACCTTTTTAGTAATAAATCCATAACTTTTAAAAAGTTTGTTCAAGTTTTGCTCCTTCTTAAAGAAACATTAATCACATATCTTGCAGGAAAAAAGTAAAATAATAAACTTTCACTCACTGTATCTATTTTTTTTTTTTCTTCAATGTATTAACCTGGTATTCATAACACCAAGCCACATTTTACAAAAGCAGAGAAGTATTAAGAATCTTTGGTTCGAACAAACATGTTTGCTCCCTTGCAACACGGAATTTGTACCATAAACTAATTCCAAGAGAACAAAAGGAGTCCTTGAACTTGGTTCTAATCATGACTTTGCAAGCCTCTGCCTCTGCATGTAGGGGTCGTCCTTTCACTGCAAGTACCTTATTTACAATTCCTCGTACTTGGAAACTACAATTAACCTCATCCCTGTATTGCCCTGCAGCTGCTTTTCACTCCTCTGAAAGACAACTCTTTATTCCACAGGACCAGCCACTGCTGCCTCCAGATGAAACAATTTACAGGTTTTCCTATGAAGAATCAAAACTTTAGGGGGGTTTTGAGCTTTTTTTTTTAAGTTTGGTTGGCTTTTTAAGGAGACTGTTTTCCTGCTAGTTTCACCAGAACTGCAACACTGCAGGTTCCATATTTCTCTTTCATTAAGCTTTAAATAATTATTCATGATTTTAATTAAGGGGCTTTTGCTCTTGTTCCTACAGGTGCATCACTATTTTCCTGCACTGAACAGAATCTTTTAGCTATCTGAGCTACAGATACAACCACCCCCAAGCTTGTACAATTTCACTGTGACAAACTGGATGACAACAGTTGCCCCCTGCCCTTGGAAAGTCTACAAGCTTCCATACCATGGAGAAGGCGCTGTTCCCATTTCCCAGCTCCATAATTAACACATTAAATGGGATTGTTTTAAAACAAAGCCCAGTGGGAGCACAGCTGGAATTCTCCTCAGCAATTAATATTAAGGGTCATTAATGACCTCTCTGAACATTGCCACCAACTTTTCGGATGTCCACGTTGTCTGGTTTCTGCATTTGTCCAGCTGCTCATCCACTGATTCTGAGGAATTCCTAAAACTCTTAAAGAAATTTATCACCTAACCTTGTGTTCATTAAAACTGATCTTTTTTTAAACCTTTTACAGAAAGTTGCTCTATTCCTACAAAACGTACTCAGAATGGGCCTCATTCTGACAGAAGCCACAGGTACCATTCCATAATTATTTATCACTAATCCCCAAAAAAAAAGACAAAGTAAAAATCTGCAATAAACTAAACTGCTTAATTCTGCTTGATCACTTATTAATGAGAATTTTTCTGACATTATTCTTATGCTGATGGATGCTTTAAATAAAGCACAATGCACAGACTGCCATCCATGATGGTATCCAAAAAATTTTATCTTCCCCAGCTGTGTGTTCACAGGATTTGCTGTGGTTCTGTTAGTTGGGAAATCCTAAAATACAGTGTAGCATAAGAATTGTATCACCATTATATTCTCAACTGATTTCAAGCTGAGATACTAAAGATATCTCAAGAACAGTGTGGCCAGCAGGAGCAGGGCAGTGATCCTTCCCCTGTACTCTGTGTTGGTGAGGCCACACCTTGAGTATTGTGTTCAGCTCTGGGCCCCTCAGTTCAGGAAGGACATTGAGGTGCTGGAGCGGGTCCAGAGAAGAGCAACGAGGCTGGTGAAGGGACTTGAGCACAAGTCCTATGAGGAGAGGCTGAGGGAGCTGGGGTTGTTTAGTCT
>NW_020960893.1:0-3551 GCF_003031625.1 Empidonax traillii | reverse complement strand
GAGTATTGTGTTCAGCTCTGGGCCCCTCAGTTCAGGAAGGACATTGAGGTGCTGGAGCGGGTCCAGAGAAGAGCAACGAGGCTGGTGAAGGGACTTGAGCACAAGTCCTATGAGGAGAGGCTGAGGGAGCTGGGGTTGTTTAGTCTGGAGAAGAGGAGGCTCAGGGGTGACCTCATCACTCTCTTCAACTACCTGAAGGGAGGTTATAGCCAGGTGGGGGTTGGTCTCTTCTCCCAGGCAATCAGCAACAGGACAAGGGGACATGGGCTCAAGCTCTGCCAGGGGAGGTTTAGGTTAGATGTTAGGAAGAAGTTCTTTACAGAGAGGGTAATCAGGCATTGGAACAGCCTACCCAGAGAGGTGGTGGATTCACCATCCCTGGAGGTTTTTAAGCAGAGATTGGATGTGGCCCTTAGTGCCAGTAATTGGAGTTGGACCAGGGGTTGGACTTGATGATCTTGGAGGTCTTTTCCAACCCAATCTATTCTATGATTCTATGATATTAAAAGTCTGTGTTTCCTATTCAGAACAGTCCTTCACTCAAAAAGTAGTGATGGAGATAATCACAGGACACATTCACTTTCTGATGTAAAAGATGCCATCAAAGCCATAACAGGCCAGAGGACATCTTTATGATGATAATTTAAAAAAAAAAAAAAAAATTAAAAAAGTAGCTGTTTCTCCCCAAACTTATACAACTTTTGAAAAAAAGTAATGTAGAGAGAGAGAAGACTTTCTAACAGTCTTTACCTCACCCTTTAATATATCATTTGGACTAATCTTGATTTTTTCTTATTTTTCCTTAATATGCAGAGTACTGAAGGCAATCCAGAAAAGAAGGAAAAAAACTTGTGTCTTGGCTTAACATTTGAAGACAGAATTATCTCAGAACAAGGCTGACGATTCAACATCAACCTCTTACAAAACAATGGGAAAAGCAGACACTTGAATATGTAACAAACTATTACATGGGGAGGTCACAAAATTATAGGTGGTGTCATCGATTTTTAATGAAGAGAACTTTAAAAATAATAAAAGTAAAAAACAGACTCCCCAATCCAGGCCAAAGTATATTAAAATCCAGTGAGTGAAAGGTGAAATTAAACAGGTCCTTAACAGAAATAAACATCTTCCAAAGTACTTTTAAACAGAGGAAAACCGTGTATGGGGAACAACTTGAGAGAACTTGGGATGGATTTTCTCCCACTGCTGATTTTAAATTCGGAACTTTAGTGTGTCACAGATAAAGGTTACCCAGGACTGCCTCCATTAAAAGATACGGTGCATGTTATGCAGGTGATTACACTGATCACATCTCTGCCTTCCAGCAGGCCAAGCTGGCCAAAAAAAATAGCAAAGGATGGGATCTGGCTTCATTTCAAAAAGTTCTCTACAGTCAGTAAACACCCTGAAGGTCATTTTACCGTCCCCAAAAAGCAAGCAGGTTTCCAGATTCATGAGCTCCAGCAAGAACTAGACTCAGCTCTTATGGAACTGAATTCCAGAACCCTGGAACTCCAGCAGTGACCACTATACAACCTACAGCACTGCCTACCAGCAAGATAAGAAGCATATAGATTGAAGAGTTCCAATTAATCATAGATGTCAGGCCATGACATCAAGAGATTTGTTCTCCATGACAACATAATTCATATAAACTGGAAAGGCACTGACTGGTACAATCCATTATTTGTTTAAGATCTCCCATAAATACAGAAAACTGTTTGGTCACAGAATGAACACATAAGAGGTGGTTTGTTTTAAGCAAAAAGGTCTCCACCTTCAGCTAAAGAGAATCAAAAGATTACAGAGTCGTGGAATGGGTTGGGTTGAAAGGGACCTTAAAGACCATCTCATTCCAACCCCTGCCATGGGCAGGGACACCTTCCACAAGATGAGATTGCTCCAAGCCCTGTCCAACCTGGCCTTGGACACCTTTCCAGATGGAAAGATCACAGTCTAGTGACAGTTGACATTTACATTGTACATACAGAGCAGTAGCATAAAAGCTTACCATCACAGTACTTAATTTCTTAACCATACCACTATTTTAAAGTTCCCTCCTTTATGTCTTATTTTAATTCTATAATACAAAGCCAGTTTTCAAGACAGCAAATTCATTTTATTTGGCCCACATCCATGTCTTTAATACCTTCAGTGTATGCTGCCAACACAACAATGCACGAATCTTCCTGGGTTTTATCGGGGTCTTCGTGGTAGAATTAAAGAAAACAAAGCAGATAATTCAATAGTGACAAGTGTCATCACAGTTTCTCTTCACTGCATGGGCATGGAGAGTATCCAGGATCACCATTTGTCATCATGGGATGTTCAGTCTTTAAGCCTGAGTAGTTTTCTGTTTTGTTCACTGTATTCCAGTACCCAGTCAATAGGTGATCCTCCTGCTCCCACTAATCCATGGTATCCCATCACTTGTTCTGCTGCCACGTACAAAGCTCTCTAAGGTCATCCCTTGTGGCTGTTTTGTTGCTGCTCAGTTGGGGTTTACTACATGTTTACATTCCACTCTTTAAATTCCCTATTTGTTTTCACTAATTCCACTGTGCCACACTATTTTTTTTTTCCCAAAAAAGTAATTCCTATCGCTGCAGCTCCAGCTTTCTAATGTCTGAGAGCAGAATGATGTGGCTGTTTCTCATCTACTCAGCAACTCTGTCAATATTCTGGTTTGCAACAGGATATCTCATTTAGTATCATCAGTCCATAGTTCTTGCTTTCTGTGTAGTAATCACAACTAAACATGTTTTTCCCCCTCCTATTCCATGAAGGAATCGATCATACCAAGGACAAAGGAGAATCTACTACTTCTATTACTTCCCTATTCATACATTTAATGATTTCTTAATTCCTTTTTATCTGAGATGTAATTCTGTTGTCCTCTTAATACTAATTTGGGGTCCAAGCCAACATGACCTGCAACACCTGCAGAACATCTCAACAGGCCTTTCAATAAAACGGCCTTTGTGCTTTTCAAAGGCCCAAGGGCTCATTTTCTAAGCCAATTATTTACTCATCCTTGAACATCTGAAACATTGGGGGGGGTTAGAAAAACTTTTAGAATTTTCTTTACCTAGCTGCTGCTGTCTCTGATATGACCACAAGTGAACACAAGACAGCTCAATAAAATTAGTGTCCAGTCTAGATACACCTACAGTTGGTAACAGAGGGAGCAAATTTTTCAGGTTCATCACTGACTGTAACTGGGCCCTACATCAGCCACTACTCAGAGCCACACCTACTTGTAGCTTTTCCTTCCATTAAGTGAACCAAAAATACTACACAGAGTTTTGAATTAGTAAAACTGGATTTTATTAGAACACATTATTTCACGATAATGAAAATTTGAGAAGGGAGCATCAAAGTGAATCATTTCAGTTGTGTCCTTCCAGTTCTGAGTTTTTCCTTCTGCTTGCTCTCAGCTACCAGCACTTTGTGGAGGTTTGCTGGGTAGCAACATATTTTGCTATGTCTTTGATAGCCTGAAAAAGTCCATTTTCGCAGTGCTGTAACAAATCTGTCTGGGTGTCTAT
>NW_020960892.1:4092-7409 GCF_003031625.1 Empidonax traillii | reverse complement strand
ACTCACCCTCCTGCAGGGCTTGGAACTGCTGCAGTTCCTCTGGCTGCTGTTCTGGGGCAGCTCCAGGGCCTGCCTTCTTCTTCCTGTGGAAGAGTCTGAGCAGGCTGAGGCGTCTCCCTGCCATCCCAGTGTTGTGCTGTGGGGGATCTTGCAAGAGAGACACCTGGGGAAAGTCCTGGTGAAAAACTCAAGAATAGTCACCTCGAGGGCACCTTCCACAGGGACTGGAGACCCTTCAGAAAACCTCCGGGTCACCAGGTCCCTCAGTCTGCCCTTGAGGGCACCCGCCAAAGGGGCTGGAGACCCCTCAGAAAACCTCCGAGTCTCCAAGTCCCACGGTCTGTTCTCAAGAAAGAGAAAAAGAAAAAGAAAAAGAAAACTCTCCTCAGAAAGGCTCCGGTTCAGCAAGGTCGAGAGTTGGCTGCACGGGGGCTCCGCACAGCACCGCTCTGTCCCGTCCTGTCCCGTCGCGTGCTCTGAGCGCACTGAGGGGCTCACAGCACCGCCAGCACCTTTGTCACCACGTGTCACAAAGGGCCCCTGGTCACCCTGACCCATCCCATGGGCGATGGCCACCGTGTCACAAAGGGGCCCTGCACACCCTACCACATCCCATCAAATGGCCCATGGCCACCGTGTCACAAAGGGCCCTGTGACACACTGCCACATGTCCTGGGGCCGCCCCCAACCCCACCAACCTCCTGGACATGGGGTAGTGAAGTGACAACACCCTGCAGATGCTACCAAGGCACCTGCCAGAGGGCAGCCAAAGCCAATGTGCATTGATGTCTGTGCTCTTGTGAGGAGCAGCTGGAGCAATTGTTGGCAATACTTGGCATCTGGCAGAAGGCAGAAGCTGCTGCTCCTTCCTGGAATGATTTTTTCCTGGAAGTGATAACCTGCAGCACAAAACCTCCCTCAGCTACTGAGTTTCAGAGGACAATTAAACTGGTCAGAGATACTGTCAAGGTTCCTTGTGTTCTTTGGACGTTTTTCCTTGCCCTCTGAAAAAGAAGAAAACAGCCCAGTCTAATGGGTCTGCGGGCTGCTATGCCACGCCTTGGGGAAGTGAAGAGGATAGGGAGAACTCTGGCATGACAACCTGTTCTGTGTCTCTCCCCAATGGATGCCCCTCCCTTCCCCCATCCCTTTGTGGCAGCAGCAGAAACACCAGGAGAGCCCACAAGTGGAGTAGTAGTTAGGGTGGCCACCAAATCAAAACCAGGCACCGTATATGATGAGGATCCCACAGTCAGCTTCGTTGCTTCGGACTGCCTAAGAATTTCTTTTTCACACACACGCTGCCAACAGAATCTTATATGGCTTTCTATTATTACCTTCCTATCAAGAGTTTGTTGCTAGTCTTCCCACATAATTGGATAGTCCCTCCTTTTTTACGTCCTTCTCTCACTGGTCAGTTCTGGCACCTTCTCAAGTCGTTCACGGTTCCTGTGAATTCCTTAGGGAAACGGCTTCAAAATGTCTGAGTCAAAATCCTCCTCCTCCTCTGTCTCCTTCATCGGGGGATCAGTGGACCCACTGCCTTCCCCAACACAGAAGTGGGAGTCAGAGTTTTGTTGAGAAAAGAAAAAAGGCTCCCGGTAGAACACAAAACTACAGAGGAAATGGTTGACCCACCAAGAGGGGAATCCACCACAAACCAAAGAGGATCTGTTCTCTGTTGAGAACATCTGCCTTGGCTTCCCCATGGGGCCCAGGAAAACCAAGAAGTCAAGTGGCAAACCCTCCCCAACCAACTCAAAACTAGAGAAGGAGGGACAATGCAAAACCTGGAAAGCTATTTCACCCAGAGGGAGTTTTGCTGCTCAGAGGCTGCTTCCAGGTTCTGGCTTTAGCGGCTGGGTCTGGTTTTGGATTTGAGGTGGCTGCAATAGTGGCTGGGATTTGTGGAGCAGCTCCAGCATGTGGGGATGGTTGACAGTGGCTCCCTCTCCTGGGAGTCAGGGAAAAGAGTGGCCCCCTTCTGCTTCTGCCTGTGGTTTTTAATAGGGGCCAGTCCACCCCCTTCCTCCACCCAGGCAAAAAGAAAAACCTTCTGTTTCCAGTGCTTTTCATTTCCCTGACAAGCAAAATTCACCCCCCAAAGTGGTGATGTGGGTTGTGTGGAATAAACATCGCTACAAACTCCGCCCCTACTGTACCTAGGACATTATCTGCCCCTTATTCTATACCATCCACATCATCTCCACATCTCATACCTGACTGGTGCAACTGGAGCAGTCCATACTCATTGTCCGTGGCATTTCCCCTTGACAGTGGCAGTTTCATTCAGCAACCAGTACTAGACATGCAATCCACCCTCACAGATGCTTCTCACCCCAAATCAAATGCCCCTGAGGCACTCATTGTGTTTCCCCATCCCTCTGCAATACCCACCAAGGGCACCAAGGTCCTTGAGCCGAAACAATCCCCCTGCTGGGTTTGCCTTTGTCTGAGGCCTGGCCTTCCCAGATTTATAGTTCGGCCATCCTCCCCCATAGCAAAGGGACTTTACCCACTTGGCCCTGCCTGGTCTCAGCACGTGTTTCACAGTGATGGATAACCTGGGAGATGGTGTCCATGGTTAAATCCACCCCACGATCACGAGCCCATCTGTGTGTTGCATCTCTTCCCTGATAACCTGAGGAGTCATGGGCCCACCGAGAGAGAGAGCATCACTAACCACCTCGAGAGTGTATTTACTACCACCTTCCATGAGTCAGTGCAGAGACTGAGTGCTGGCCATTTCCCTCCTTCAGTGATATCTAAAGCCAGCTGCAGGGCCTCCAGCTCTGTAATGTGCCTTGGTGGTGTTTGTTGGTCTGTTTTCCTTCCCCTGCCCCTGAAGGTGCTGTACCCCAAAGAGCAGTTTCCAGTAGGCAGTAGCCAGGGCCCAGCACGTTGCATAACTTTGCACCTCTCTGGAACTGCCCCAGCCATTTTCTTCCAATATTCTACTGCTTTATCAGAGTCCCAAACCTGGTCAGGGGTGAACTGCAAAACCACAGGAGCTGCTCATTTTCTGCCACGTTCCCTGCCACTCAGCATTTTTCATCCCTGGGACAGGGAGAATTTCCCAAGAAATCTTTGTCTTGTCTCTAAACACAATGTCAACTGTACAGAGCAGACAGAGCAGAATTAGCAACAAGAATATGCTGTCTTGAACATCCAGAGGGAATTCAATCTTCTCAAAAAACTGTTGTAGCAGACCTGAAGGAAGAGAAGGGGGTGAAAGGCTGGGAAAAATTGTCCTCTCCTGTTCTTTCCACAGACTTGGGGAGATGGTTCATAAATCCCTTGAGGCAGCAGTCAAGGTC
>NW_020960892.1:0-2818 GCF_003031625.1 Empidonax traillii | reverse complement strand
TGCTGGAACCCGTGTGTGTGTGGGATCCGTGCTAGACCCATGCCGAGAAGTCTATCAAGGACTGTTCTCCCATGGGGAGGGACCTCCATAGGGAAACAGGGGTGGACTCTTAAACCATTATCCCCTGTAACCCTGTGGAAGAAGATCCATAGTAAGCAAGTGTCCCCTTGCAAGCCTATGGAAGAAAAACCCTTCGGGACCTGAGTAATCTCCAGCCTTCCGTCTTAGCCCAAGAGGGGGGTAAGCCCAGCCCTGGAAGCCAACACAGAGCGAAAAAGGAGAGAGAAGAAATTCCAACTGCAATGAAAGTGCTGCTGCTGCTGAAGATCTGTTACTAGAAGGAGAAAACTGGAACTCCAAAGATACAGAATGAGACTACTTCTTCTCCTTGGACTAGTATAAAAAAGGAAGAAGTATTTCTGTAAATATATAACACTTCAACTTAAGTAGAAATTACTGTAGATATAGTTCTTTAGTTTTTAATTTATTAGTAGTTTTTGTTTTACTAGTAATAAATGTTTATACTGTTTTCCCCAAGTCCTGTCTCTCTTTTGTCTGCAAATACCTTCTCTCAACTAGTGGTAATTGTGTGGGGGCTGGAAGGCAAAATTGACCCAGAGCAAAACCACGACATTTTTTACAAAGTAGATCAGGCTGCAAACAGCTCATACAAGCTGTGTCACTTCCAGGGGTACCAGCTTGAGCCTGAACTTCTCAGCTCAGCAGCTGTTCTTCATCATCCTACAGGGTCTCACAGGGCTCACCCTGGACCAATGCCCTTGGGGGCTGTACAATATCAGAACAAAAGGGGCCAATGTGTATATGTCAAACCCCAATAGCTGCACAGCTGTGGAGTCAGCCAAGGATTGCTGGTAATGACACGCCAGGAGATAGGACAAGATGTGGTTGGAGAAGGGGCCATGTGGACATAGGGCAGCAGAAATATCCTTGCTGGAGTTCCTGGAGATAAACACAACTCAGTACAGCCCAAGTGTAGGAATGAGGTCTAGACGGGGGGCCCAGAATGTCCAGCATGGACAGTAGGGGGAGAACAAGACCACCCAAGAGCCCCAAAGCCCTCCGACCCCTTTCCAGAAAGGTCAGACACAACGGACTGCACACAAAAGCTAATTTGCTGTAGTGGGTTGACCCTGGCCGGATGCCTGGCACCCACTAAAGCCGCTTTCTCACTCCCCTCTCCTACAGGACAGGCTCCCAAAGCTCCAGGCTCTGCCCATCCTCTCTGCTGGAAGCACTGAGGCTCCAGGAGAACCACTGTTGTGGGTTTACCAACCGGTGCCCCACGGGGATGAAAACAGTTTTTTCCAGGTGAATTTCCGGAGCAAAGCCAATCCGAAGTTTTAGTGAGGCCTCTGCCAATTACATATTTAAGAAAAGGAAAGAGAAGCCTGTTGCACAGATGAAATTAGGAGCAATGTAGAGGAAGGCAGCAGGCCCCAAGTGGGACCAGGCCCCTCTTCTCCCCTGGGGGAGGTGTGGCACTGAAGCCCCCCTGGCCGAGACATGTCACAGAGTAGAGGAAAAAGTCTAAAGGAAGACTGCCTGGACGAGAAGTCCTGCAGAAGGAATTCCATGCAGAGAGAGAGACAGCACAGCCTCCAAGGTCAAAGCTGGCAGCTGCAGGAGACAGAAGCCTGAAAGGGGAGGCTCCTTTTTCTTCCTCTCTAGCTCTCTCCCTTCAGCAGGGGAAAGACTGAAAACTAAAAACCCCTGCCACCTGTAGAAGATTACTGAGTGAGGAGACCCTCTGCAGCTCATGAAGGAGCCCATGCTGGAGCAGAGGAGTCCATGAAGAAGCTGTGAATCTGTGGGAGGCCTAAGATGAAACAGAGTCCTGCTGGAGACCTGCGGCCCATGGAGAAAGAGACCTACGCTGGAGCAAGTCGGCCTGCGTAGGATTTGTGTGATCCCCGTGAGGGCTTCATGCTGGTGCAGCTGAATTTGTGACCCTAAGGGACAGCAAAGTATGGCAGAAATGTTGCCCAAAGGTAGACTCAGGCTAGAGAGGTCCATCAAGGACTGTCTGTCGTGAGGAGGAACACCAAGAGAAATCCCCTGCAACTGTGCCAAGACCATGGTAGGCAAGTGTCCCCTTGCAATCCATGGAAAACCCCACAGGGCCTGGGGAACCCCCAGCCTCCGGTCTTAGCCCAGGAGGGGGTAAGCCCAGCCCTGAGGTCAACATAGAAGAGAGAGAGAGAAAAACACAGGTCCAGCTGCGACGAATCAGAGCTCTTGTCCTAGAGATGAAAGGGGAAGAACTTTCTGGGGCTGCAAAATTATTTACAAGAGCTGGAGCTCTGGAAATGAAAAAGAGACTACTCCTCCTCCTGAACTGATACAAGGGGAGAGTGCTATTTCTGTAAATACATAGTTCTTTTGCCTCGTTAGAACTGTTGTATCTAGAGTTCTTTAGTTTTTCTCTTCCTAGGAATAAATCCTAATATTATTCTCCCCCAGTCAGATCTCTTCTGTCTGCATAAACCTTCTCTCAACTTAGAGCAATTGTGTGTGGGGGGGGAGAGAGTTGCTGAGTGCAAGGACCCCTTTCCGTCTTGCCCAATGCCCTGGGGACACTGGGCACCAAAAAATCTTCTGGGCCTCTCTATGTCAAGACAGAATTTAATATTCTCATGTGGTGTCCAAGGAAGCGCTTGCAGAGAAGGGATCTTCCCTGCACGCTCAGGTGGTCCCAGCAGATGAAGCTTCCTGGGTCACTTCTCCACAGAGCTCCAGCAGCACAGCCAGAGACTGCCCCGCAGGCAAGGCTGGCACTTGCACAGCCTGCAGAGCCAGT
>NW_020960891.1:5945-8957 GCF_003031625.1 Empidonax traillii | reverse complement strand
CCTGCATTTCTGAGTTTGTCCTTAGAAAAATGAATAGATAACTCATTATTATGATTTGTTAACACAGCTTGAAATGCAGTGTCTTCTGTGAGAAGTCAAAGCTGGTCACTCCAAGTCATCTCTGGGTGCTGAGGTGTAGGCAGCCTTCCACTTTTGTTTACTTGCTCCTTCTAGTTGCTTCTAGTTGCTCTTTATCAAAAAGCTTGTAATTTTGTTATTAATAGTTCAGTCAGTTTAAAGTAATTCTTGTGGCAGAAACAGATGTGAGTTAGGTAATTTCACAGCTTTTGGGAGCTGAAGGCTTAATGATGATTTTTTGTTGATATTGAGTACACTTTTCTAAGACAAAATAATATTTGTATGTATTAATTATTAAAAAAAGAAATTCCTAAAGATGATACCTATATGACTTTAAAATGATAGTTATACAGGTAAACTTATGTAGATGCATTTAAGAACTTAATATTTTTAAACAACATTTAGCAATTTTTACCATTACTAATTTAAAAAAAGCTGCATGAGAATTAATTTTTTTTAAAATGTATTAACAAGGCATTGTTGAAATGTTTGTCTCTTATCAACAGAAACACATAGCTAAAGGCAGCTCTTGTAGGGAAAAACAAAAAATCAAGGAAGTTTTGCTTATTACAATTTTCATTAAATGAGTTAAAAGAGGTTCCTGCTCAGCTCAGCAGCACAGCAACAGCCCCAGGCATTTCATCACCCTTGGGGGATTTTCGGATGAGTCTCTGAAAATCAGACCCTGAGGAGAGTTGAGGAACCTCTTGAGAAACCCAAGTGAGATTCAAACTGGAAAGTTTCTTGTGGTGTTAATGGGTCCCACTGAGGAACCCAACTGAGAAAACATCCTCGGGACTGTGTAAGAGCTCAAGCCTGGAAACTTTGATGACAGGTCAGAGAATCACAAAATCACCAAGGTTGGAAGAGACCTTCAAGATCTTCTAGTCAAACTGTCCATCAGCATTACCATAATCACCCCTAAACCATATCCCAAACTGCCATATCCAGGTGTCATCTGAACACTTCCAGAGACTCCACTACCTCCCTGGGCTACTTGTTGCAACATATAAACACTCCTTCAGTGGAAAAAGAATTTTAAATTATCTGATGTGAACCTCACCCAAGGAAACTCAAGGCCAATTCCTCTCTTGCTCTCACTAAAGCCTTTGTAGAAGAGACCGACCCCCCTTCCCCATTGAAATCTCCTTTCAGGTCACTGCAGAGAGTGATGAGGTGCTCCCTGAGCCTCCTCTTCTGCAGACCAAAGAACCCCAGTTCCCTCAGCTGCTCCTCATCATTCTTGCCAGATCAGCAGTGATGATGATAAACAGGACCAGCCCCAACTCTGAGCCCTTGGGAACCCCACTAGTGACCAGCCCCACCTGGATTTAGTTCCATCCCCCACCACTCCCTGGGCCATCAGCCAGTTTTCCCCCAGCAAACAGTTCCCTCGTCCAGGCCATGAGCAGCCAGTTTGTGCAGGAGATGCTGTGGCAGATGGGCTCAAAGGCTTTCCTGAAGTCAGCACAGACACATCCCCAGCCTTTCCCTCATCTACTAATGGATCATTTTGTAATAGGAGGAGACCAGGTTGGTCAGGTAGGACCTGCCTTTCCCTTCTGAACAAACCCATTGCTGTCTGAGCCTTAACCCCTGGATGTCCTGCATGTGCCATGGGATGGTGATGGGAGAAATAGAAACTTTACTCACAGAATGCCCAAATATGGAGCAATGTAATCTTAGAGAAATCCTGGACAACTAGATCAGGGATGTAACTCAAACAAACAGGATGTAAATAAGCTCTGTGTCCCCAGATAAGGTGAAGAACAAACATAACAGTTTTTGGTGGTGGAACAGGATGATGATGGGCCTGCTCAAGAACTGAGGGCAAGGCAACAGAGGAAGCCTGGATGGACCAAAGAAGGACTTCCAAGGGGTGACCCTTTGAAGCAAAGTAATGAATACGTATAAAGCAAACCTGCACATCTAATGAATATGTAACCAGTGTGTGCAATAACAAGCCCTGTCCATCTGTCATTTGGCACCTTCAGTTAGAGGAGCTTCCCTGCAACATCCACTGCTGAATAAAGAACAATTCCTCTTCTCAATACTTACAAATTGGGGTTGAGGTGTTTGTTTCTGCTGCCTTTTGGTATCAGGGCCATTGTGACACTTCGGAACCTCCTGGAATCCAAGGGCCATTGTCACAGTGCAAGGCCTGATGGAGCCAAAGGCCCTTGTCCACTGGGGCAGCTCACAGAATCCAGGGGCCTTGATGACACTCCAGGGTGTCACAGAACCAAAGGAGTCCCGGGAAGGTGCTGAACCTCCTGGAATCAAGGGGGCATTGTGACACTGTGACACTGTGACACTGTGACACTGGGACACTGTGACATTGTGACACTGTGACATTGTGACACTGTGACACTGTGACATTGTGACACTGTGACACTGTGACATTGTGACCCTGCAGAGCCATGTGGAGACAAAGGGGCCATTGTGACCCTGGGCAACCTCACAGCACCAAGGGCCATTGTGACACTGCAGGGCCTCCTGGATTCAAAGGAGTGCTGGGACACTCTGGATCTGATGGAATCACTGTGCAACTGGGACACCACAGAACCTCATGGAATCCTCAGGATCACTGGGACATTTGGGAATCTTCTGGAACTAAGGGACCATGGTCACAGTGCAGGGCCTATGGAGCATAAGGGACCACTGTGACACTTTGGAACCTCATGGAATAAAGGAACCTGTGAGACACTGGATTATTGGGATAATTCCTGACTCAGAACAACTCCAGTGTGTGGGTGGGTGGGGAAGGGACAGGCTGAATTTCCCAAAGGTGAGGTGGTGCCCAGTTCTATCAGAGGCAGGAGCTGTTACAGCTCCGAGAATATCAGACTGTGGGTCCACTTCACTCATAAGTCCCACTCTGTGTAGATAAAATGGCAAAATGGACTTTTTTTTGCAGTGTGAGCTACCTTTTTG
>NW_020960891.1:1557-2958 GCF_003031625.1 Empidonax traillii | reverse complement strand
CAAAAAGAAGTGTCTAAACAAATTTACCTTGAGTGCCTTGAAACATTTATGAGCTACAGTGAGTGTCACAACTGATTGAGAATCCCAAGGGACTCATTAAAGCAGATAATTGGAAGCCATAAATGAAAAAAACTTTCAAAAACGCACTTTCAAAAGGAAGAGTTCCTTCAAAACCCTTGAGTACCTTGACGCATTAATGAGCCCCACTGAGTGTCACTGCTGACATAGTCTCCCCAGGGACTAATTAAAGCAGAGAATTGGAATCAATTATTGCACAAACCTCTTCAAAACTCAGAGTCAAAGGAAAAGGCAAAGTATCTTAACAAACCTGTGGTACCTTGAAGCTTTAACAAGCCCCACTGAGGGCCATTCCTGACAAAGGCTCTCAAGGGACTAATTAAAGCAGATAATTGGAGGCCAGGACTGAACAAACCTCTCACAGATTCAGTGTCAAAAAAAGGAACTTAATAAACCCTGAGTGCCTTGAAGCATTAATGACCCACTGAGGGTTGTCACTGTCTGGGGCTCTCAAGGGACTCGTTACAGCAGATAATTGGAGGCCATGGCTGCACAAACCTCTCAGAGATGCAAAACCAAAAGCAAACCCCAAATTGCTCTGAAAATCCTGCAGGTCCTTGAAGCCTTAAGGAACCTCCGAGGGCCCCTCCTGACAAAGCCTCCCCAGGGACTCTGCAGCAGCTCCTTGGAGGCCCTGAGTGCAGGGAGCCAAAGGCTCTGGGCAGCAGCTCAGCTGCTGAGAAAAGCCTGGCTGGGCTTGGGGAAGTTTCCTTCCTTTTCAGGCTTCCTCCAGCTTTGGGAAACGCTGCCTGGCACATTGGCACCACCTAAGAAGGGCTCTGGCAGGTTCCTGGCAGCAAAGCCGGCCTGGCCTGGGCTCCAGCCCCGATCTTTGGAGCAGGGAGACACCTGAGAGTTCAAAAGAGGAGGCTGCATCTTTGAGAACATTTGGGGACAAGCAGGCATTGCTGCTCTGTAGATAATCTGCATGGGAATGGTTGCTTTGAGTTCAAGCATTCAACTAAAATAAAGGTGGGTATCTCAGTAATTGGTTTTGATTTAAAATAAGAATATTTACTTTTTCTGTGTAATTATATTATGAGGTTGGTGAATTAGAAAACAATCATGGTGACTTTTCTCTCATGCAAACTTTAATTGTATCTTGTCCCTTGGCTGATTGGATATTGATGTTTTCTGAGCTGCTGTTCTCCTCAGTAACACCTCAGAGTTTAGGCAGACTCCTCCCTGGGTGTTGGTGTCAGGTCAGTCAGCAGGAAGGGCACCGTGTCTGCAGGTTGGGCAAAGATGTGCGAGCGCTGGCACATGCCAGTCCCTGCTGCAGCATCCCAGGCACATCCCAGCAGGGTTCCCTTCTGCCAGGGC
>NW_020960891.1:0-1309 GCF_003031625.1 Empidonax traillii | reverse complement strand
GCCTGTCCCTGCCTGTGCTCAAAGGGCTCCCACCCCCAGGACTGTGCTCAGAGAGCACTCAGGCCTTGCAGCCAGAAAGGGGCTCACAAGGACAGTGTGGGAGTGGAAAGAGCAGCTCTGCAAAGCCCAAGCTCTGCTGCTCCCTGGCAGTGCTGCTGTGCTGGGATTCTTGTGCCCTTGGCCTTTGCCTATCCCCCCTGTCCTGCAGTGTGCTGTGCTTTAGGAACAGCTGAGAAGAAGGGTCTTGGACAAAGAAGGCACTGCAGGGTCCTTTATTTTGTTTAAATACACAGAAAGTACAATTCATAATTTATACACCTCTGGGTCAAATTCAATGTGTTTACAACAAATTAGAAGGCAGATGCATAATAATATTTATTGTACATAAATTTATTGCAAGAAGAACCTGATGACCTGTACAAAAAATCTTAGCAGGAAGGCTGGGCCACTAAGGAGTCCCCTTCTGAATGTTATATACCAGAAAAAAGGCACTTTATTGCTCCTGAAAAGCATCCAATTATCATTTTCCTTATGGCATTCCTGAGCTCCTGGTTCCTCAGGCTGTAGATGAGGGGGTTAAGGGCTGGAGGCACCACTGAGTACAGAACAGCAAACACCAGGTCCAGGGATGGGGAAGAGATGGAGGGGGGCTTCAGGTAGGCAAATGTGCCAGTGCAGACAAAGAGGGAGACCACGGCCAGGTGAGGGAGGCACGTGGAAAAGGCTTTGTGCCGTCCCTGCTCAGAGGGGAACCTCAGCACAGCCCTGAAGATCTGCACATAGGAGAAAACCATGAAAATGAAACAACCAAGCCATAAACAGGCACTAACCACAATGAGCCCAAGTTCCCTGATGTAGCCTGAGTGTGAGCAGCAGAGCTTGAGGATGTGAGGGATTTCACAGAAGAACTGGCCCAGGGCATTGCCTTGGCACAGGGGCAGGGAAAATGTATTGGCTGTGTGCAGCAGAGCATTGAGAAATCCAGAGGCCCAGGCAGCTGCTGCCATGTGGGCACAAGCTCTGCTGCCCAGGAGGGTCCCGTAGTGCAGGGGTTTGCAGATGGCAACGTAGCGGTCGTAGCACATGATGGTGAGGAGGGAAAACTCTGCTGAGATGAAGAACAGAAAGAAAAAGACCTGAGCAGCACATCCTGCAAAAGAAATCTGTCTGGTGCCCCAGAGGGAGTTGTGCATGGCTTTGGGCACAGTGGTGCAGATGCAGCCCAGGTCTGTGAGGGAGAGGTGCAGCAGGAAGAAGTCCCTGGGGGTGTGCAGGTGCTGGTCGCAGGCTACGGCGCTGAGGATGAGGC
>NW_020960890.1:6070-7412 GCF_003031625.1 Empidonax traillii | reverse complement strand
ACCCCAAATTCTCTGCGATTTCCAAGCTCAGACACTTCATCTCTTTGCATTTCGCGGCCGGGATTGCAAAGACCAATTTTTATTCTCTCTCTCTTTTTTTTTTCTTTGTTTTTTTTTTTTTTTTCATAATAAAGCAGATTTTTCTCCACACAAACAGCGACTCCTCACTCAGCTCTCTACCCCCTTTTTTCTCGCGTTAGAGACACACACATACATTTAAACATTTTAAGAACATCTTTGCCCCCGCAAGACAGCGACAACGCACAACATTTCCACGCCCGATTTCTGGCGGGGCAGAGAGCCCTCAACTGCATATTCGCCTTTCTCCCCGCTCATCTTCGCCGTGGATGATTAAATCCATTAACTAATCGCCGAAACGAGCTCCCGACAACGAACCGAGCGCTCCCCTTACCTTTCGCTTCGCTGTCAGAATTGTCAGTGCTGGTGTCAGTGTTTTTAGTCAGCTCCTTCTCTGCCTCCGAGGGGCTTATTTTGGGCGCGGGGCAGCTTTTTTCCGTTTTGATGGTGTCGTTCTGAGGGTTATCTGGTTTTGCGTTTTCGGGGAAATTCACTTTCCCCACCGGGGGAGGAGGAGGAGGAGGAGGAGGAGGAGGCGGCGGAGGTGGCGGTGCCGGTGCCGGTGGTTCCAGATGCTCGCTCCTCGCGTTCAGGCTCGCCCTGGCTTCAAAACTCGCCTCAAACTCACTGGGATTGCTGCAGTTGGACGTCTTCTCCACCGAGGGGTAACCTTGGCTGGCTCGGTAGTAGCTGGGAACGGGGACTTCGTGGTCGTTTAGGCAAGACTCAGGCAGTTGGTTGGGGTAGAGGGTTGGCTCGGGGGCGTTTTTGGCCCTTTTCTCCGCGTTGTACATGCAGCAAACATTCTCCTCCTTGACACTGGCGGGGAAGGAGCAGGACGGCAGCTGCCTGGCAACAGGTTGCTCGATCCTGTACGCGGTTTTGGGGTCACACCAAGTGTCTAGCTGCGACAGGTAAGACGGATAGGTGCTGAGAGACAAGGCAGCGCTATTCACCTCGTCCCTTTTGGGAAGGGACGGGAGGATTCCACAGTTCCTCATGACTCCGCAGCTGAAATCGCTCCCGGGCTGCATGTACATCCCTTGGCTGGAGGAATAATTCTCCCCTCTACAGGTACCGGCCAACGAGTCCATCAAAAACGAGTTGGAAGTCACATTGTCGGGACATGACATTTTCAGAGAGAGAGGGTTTTTAAGGAGGAATACTCCAGCCAGGGGCTGACATCTTTTTTTTAGGGGGGAAAAAAAAAAAAAAAATATCAAGCGACCATAATTATCCACGCATCGCTTTTCCCCCCCCTACA